>NW_027328956.1:0-37720 GCF_048564905.1 Vicugna pacos | reverse complement strand
TTGAAGTGCCTTCCGTTTTCACTGTAAAACCGAGTTGAGCTTGGACCTCCGCATATATATTTATGGAGTGGAGTTTGCAAATGAAAAGAAACTTTGTGTTCCCTTCAAGCTAGGTGAAGGACGGCTTTCCACACACACTTATCTCTCAGAACTGAGCATGTGGAGAGACGTTCGTTCATCCAGCACAAAAGGGAACAGGTTGCAGGAGAAACCCTTACTCTGGTTTCTCAGTCTGATTCCTAGTGCCCGGTTTGAAGTGCCTGCCGTTTTCTCACTGTAAAACCGAGTTGGAGCTTGGACCTCCCCATATATATGTATGGAGTGGAGTTTGCAACTGAAAAGAAACTTTGTGTTCCCTTCAAGCTAGGTGAAGGACGGCTTTCACACACAATTATCTCTCAGAACTGAGCATGTGGAGAGACGTTCGTTCATCCAGCACAAAGGGAACGGGTTGCAGGAGAAACCCTTACTCTGGTTTCTCAGTCTGTTTCCTAGTGCCCGGTTTGAAGTGCCTGCCGTTTTCACTGTAAAACCGAGTTGGAGCTTGTTGCTCCCCATATATAAGTATGGAGTGGAGTTTGCAACTGAAAAGAAACTTTGTGTTTCCCTTCAAGCTAGGTGAAGGACGGCTTTCACACACACTTATCTCTCAGAACTGAGCATGTGGAGAGACGTTCGTTCATCCAGCACAAAGGGAACGGGTTGCAGGAGAAACCCTTACTCTGGTTTCTCAGTCTGTTTCCTAGTGCCCGGTTTGAAGTGCCTGCCGTTTTCACTGTAAAACCGAGTTGGAGCTTGGACCTCCCCATATATATGTATGGAGTGGAGTTTGCAACTGAAAAGAAACTTTGTGTTCCCTTCAAGCTAGGTGAAGGACGGGCTTTCACACACACTTATCTCTCAGAACTGAGCATGTGGAGAGAAGTTCGTTCATCCAGCACAAAGGGAATGGGTTGCAGGAGAAACCCTTACTCTGGTTTCTCAGTCTGTTTTCCTAGTGCCCGGTTTGAAGTGCCTGCCGTTTTCACAGTAAAACCGAGTTGGAGCTTGGACCTCCCCATATTTATGTATGGAGTGGAGTTTGCAATTGAAAAGAAACTTTGTGTTCCCTTCAAGCTAGGTGAAGGACGGCTTTCACACACACACTTATCTCTCAGAACTGAGCATGTGGGAGAGACGTTCGTTCATCCAGCACAAAGGGAACGGGTTGCAGGAGAAACCCTTACTCTGGTTTCTCAGTCTGTTTCCTAGTGCCGGTTTGAAGTGCCTGCCGTTTTCACTGTAAAAACCGAGTTGAGCTTGGACCTCCCCATATATATTTATGGAGTGGAGTTTGCAAATGAAAAGAAACTTTGTGTTTCCCTTCAAGCTAGTTGAAGGACGGCTTTCACACACAATTATCTCTCAGAACTGAGCATGTGGAGAGACGTTCGTTCATCCAGCACAAAGGGAACGGGTTGCAGGAGAAACCCTTACTCTGGTTTCTCAGTCTGTTTCCTAGTGCCGGTTTGAAGTGCCTGCCGTTTTCACTGTAAAACCGAGTTGGAGCTTGTTCCTCCCCATATATATGTATGGAGTGGAGTTTGCAACTGAAAAGAAACTTTGTGTTCCCTTCAAGCTAGGTGAAGGACGGCTTTCACACACACTTATCTCTCAGAACTGAGCATGTGGAGAGACGTTCGTTCATCCAGCACAAAGGGAACGGGTTGCAGGAGAAACCCTTACTCTGGTTTCTCAGTCTGTTTCCTAGTGCCCGGTTTGAAGTGCCTGCCGTTTTCACTGTAAAACCGAGTTGGAGCTTGTTCCTCCCCATATATATGTATGGAGTGGAGTTTGCAACTGAAAAGAAACTTTGTGTTCCCTTCAAGCTAGGTGAAGGCGGCTTTCCACACTCACTTACCTCTCAGAACTGAGCATGTGGAGAGACGTTCGTTCATCCAGCACAAAGGGAACGGGTTGCAGGAGAAACCCTTACTCTGGTTTCTCAGTCTGTTTCCTAGTGCCGGTTTGAAGTGCCTGCCGTTTTTCACTGTAAAACCGAGTTGAGCTTGTTCCTCCCCATATATATGTATGGAGTGGAGTTTGCAACTGAAAAGAAACTTTGTGTTCCCTTCAAACTAGGTGAAGGACGGCTTTCACACACACTTATCTCTCAGAACTGAGCATGTGGAAAGACATTCGTTCATCCAGCACAAAGGGAACGGGTTGCAGGAGAAACCCTTACTCTGGTTTCTCAGTCTGTTTCCTAGTGCCGGTTTGAAGTGCCTGCCGTTTTCCACTGTAAAACCGAGTTGGAGCTTGTTCCTCCCCATATATATGTATGGAGTGGAGTTTGCAACTGAAAAAGAAACTTTGTGTTCCCTTCAAGCTAGGTGAAGGACGGCTTTCACACACACTTATCTCTCAGAACTGAGCATGTGGAGAGACGTTCGTTCATCCAGCACAAAGGGAACGGGTTGCAGGAGAAACCCTTACTCTGGTTTCTCAGTCTGTTTCCTAGTGCCGGTTTGAAGTGCCTGCCGTTTTCCACTGTAAAACCGAATTGGAGCTTGTTGCTCCCCATATATAAGTATGGAGAGGAGTTTGCAACTGAAAAGAAACTTTGTGTTCCCTTCAAGCTAGGTGAAGGACGGCTTTCACACACACTTATCTCTCAGAACTGAGCATGTGGAGAGACGTTCGTTCATCCAGCACAAAGGGAACGGTTTGCAGGAGAAACCCTTACTCTGGTTTCTCAGTCTGTTTCCTAGTGCCGGTTTGAAGTGCCTGCCGTTTTTCACTGTAAAACCGAGTTGGAGCTTGGACCTCCCCATATATATGTATGGAGTGGAGTTTGCAACTGAAAAGAAACTTTGTGTTCCCTTCAAGCTAGGTTAAGGACGGCTTTCACACACACTTATCTCTCAGAACTGAGCATGTGGAGAGAAGTTCGTTCATCCAGCACAAAGGGTACGGGTTGCAGGAGAAACCCTTACTCTGGTTTCTCAGTCTGTTTCCTAGTGCCGGTTTGAAGTGCCTGCCGTTTTCACTGTAAAACCGAGTTGGAGCTTGGACCTCCCATATATATGTATGGAGTGGAGTTTGCAACTGAAAAGAAACTTTGTGTTCCCTTCAAGCTAGGTGAAGGACGGCTTTCACACACACTTATCTCTCAGAACTGAGCATGTGGAGAGACGTTCGTTCATCCAGCACAAAGGGAACGGGTTGCAGGAGAAACCCTTACTCTGGTTTCTCAGTCTGTTTCCTAGTGCCGGTTTGAAGTGCCTGCCGTTTTCACTGTAAAACCGAGTTGGAGCTTGGACCTCCGCATATATATGTATGGAGTGGAGTTTGCAACTGAAAAGAAACTTTGTGTTCCCTTCAAGCTAGGTGAAGCACCCGGCTTTCACACACACTTATCTCTCAGAACTGAGCATGTGGAGAGACGTTCGTTCATCCAGCACAAAGGGAACGGGTTGCAGGAGAAACCCTTACTCTGGTTTCTCAGTCTGTTTCCTAGTGCCCGGTTTGAAGTGCCTGCCGTTTTCACTGTAAAACCGAGTTGGAGCTTGGACCTCCCCATATATATGTATGGAGTGGAGTTTGCAACTGAAAAAGAAACTTTGTGTTCCCTTCAAGCTAGGTGAAGGACGGCTTTCACACACACTTATCTCTCAGAACTGAGCATGTGGAGAGACGTTCGTTCATCCAGCACAAAGGGAACGGGTTGCAGGAGAAACCCTTACTCTGGTTTCTCAGTCTGTTTCCTAGTGCCGGTTTGAAGTGCCTGCCGTTTTCACTGTAAAACCGAGTTGGAGCTTGTTCCTCCCCATATATATGTATGGAGTGGAGTTTGCAACTGAAAAGAAACTTTGTGTTCCCTTCAAGCTAGGTGAAGGCGGCTTTCACACTCACTTACCTCTCAGAACTGAGCATGTGGAGAGACGTTCGTTCATCCAGCACAAAGGGAACGGGTTGCAGGAGAAACCCTTACTCTGGTTTCTCAGTCTGTTTCCTAGTGCCAGGTTTGAAGTGCCTGCCGTTTTCACTGTAAAAACCGAGTTGAGCTTGTTCCTCCCCATATATATGTATGGAGTGGAGTTTGCAACTGAAAAGAAACTTTGTGTTCCCTTCAAACTAGGTGAAGGACGGCTTTCACACACACTTATCTCTCAGAACTGAGCATGTGGAAAGACATTCGTTCATCCAGCACAAAGGGAACGGGTTGCAGGAGAAACCCTTACTCTGGTTTCTCAGTCTGTTTCCTAGTGCCGGTTTGAAGTGCCTGCCGTTTTCACTGTAAAACCGAGTTGGAGCTTGTTCCCTCCCCCTTATATATGTATGGAGTGGAGTTTGCAACTGAAAAGAAACTTTGTGTTCCCTTCAAGCTAGGTGAAGGACGGCTTTCACACACACCTTATCTCTCAGAACTGAGCATGTGGAGAGACGTTCGTTCATCCAGCACAAAGGGAACGGGTTGCAGGAGAAACCCTTACTCTGGTTTCTCAGTCTGTTTCCTAGTGCCGGTTTGAAGTGCCTGCCGTTTTCACTGTAAAACCGAATTGGAGCTTGTTGCTCCCCATATATAAGTATGGAGTGGATTTTGCAACTGAAAAGAAACTTTGTGTTCCCTTCAAGCTAGGTGAAGGACGGCTTTCACACACACTTAACTCTCAGAACTGAGCATGTGGAGAGACGTTCGTTCATCCAGCACAAAGGGAACGGTTTGCAGGAGAAACCCTTACTCTGGTTTCTCAGTCTGTTTCCTAGTGCCGGTTTGAAGTGCCTGCCGTTTTCACTGTAAAACCGAGTTGGAGCTTGGACCTCCCCATATATATGTATGGAGTGGAGTTTGCAACTGAAAAGAAACTTTGTGTTCCCTTCAAGCTAGGTTAAGGACGGCTTTCACACACACTTATCTCTCAGAACTGAGCATGTGGAGAGAAGTTCGTTCATCCAGCACAAAGGGTACGGGTTGCAGGAGAAACCCTTACTCTGGTTTCTCAGTCTGTTTCCTAGTGCCGGTTTGAAGTGCCTGCCGTTTTCACTGTAAAACCGAGTTGGAGCTTGGACCTCCCATATATATGTATGGAGTGGAGTTTGCAACTGAAAAGAAACTTTGTGTTCCCTTCAAGCTAGGTGAAGGACGGCTTTCACACACACTTATCTCTCAGAACTGAGCATGTGGAGAGACGTTCGTTCATCCAGCACAAAGGGAACGGGTTGCAGGAGAAACCCTTACTCTGGTTTCTCAGTCTGTTTCCTAGTGCCGGTTTGAAGTGCCTGCCGTTTTCACTGTAAAACCGAGTTGGAGCTTGGACCTCCGCATATATATGTATGGAGTGGAGTTTGCAACTGAAAAGAAACTTTGTGTTCCCTTCAAGCTAGGTGAAGCACGGCTTTCACACACACTTATCTCTCAGAACTGAGCATGTGGAGAGACGTTCGTTCATCCAGCACAAAGGGAACGGGTTGCAGGAGAAACCCTTACTCTGGTTTCTCAGTCTGTTTCCTAGTGCCGGTTTGAAGTGCCTGCCGTTTTCACTGTAAAACCGAGTTGGAGCTTGGACCTCCCCATATATATGTATGGAGTGGAGTTTGCAACTGAAAAGAAACTTTGTGTTCCCTTCAAGCTAGGTGAAGGACGGCTTTCATACACACTTATCTCTCAGAACTGAGCATGTGGAGAGACGTTCGTTCATCCAGCACAAAGGGAACGGGTTGCAGGAGAAACCCTTACTCTGGATTCTCAGTCTGTTTCCTAGTGCCGGTTTGAAGTGCCTTCCGTTTTCACTGTAAAACCGAGTTGAGCTTGGACCTCCGCATATATACTTATGGAGTGGAGTTTGCAACTGAAAAGAAACTTTGTGTTCCCTTCAAGCTAGGTGAAGGACGGCTTTCACACACACTTATCTCTCAGAACTGAGCATGTGGAGAGACGTTCGTTCATCCAGCACAAAGGGAACGGGTTGCAGGAGAAACCCTTACTCTGGTTTCTCAGTCTGTTTCCTAGTGCCGGTTTGAAGTGCCTGCCGTTTTCACTGTAAAACCGAGTTGAGCTTGTTCCTCCCCATATATATGTATGGAGTGGAGTTTGCAACTGAAAAGAAACTTTGTGTTCCCTTCAAACTAGGTGAAGGACGGCTTTCACACACACTTATCTCTCAGAACTGAGCATGTGGAAAGACATTCGTTCATCCAGCACAAAGGGAACGGGTTGCAGGAGAAACCCTTACTCTGGTTTCTCAGTCTGTTTCCTAGTGCCGGTTTGAAGTGCCTGCCGTTTTCACTGTAAAACCGAGTTGGAGCTTGTTCCTCCCCTTATATATGTATGGAGTGGAGTTTGCAACTGAAAAGAAACTTTGTGTTCCCTTCAAGCTAGGTGAAGGACGGCTTTCACACACACTTATCTCTCAGAACTGAGCATGTGGAGAGACGTTCGTTCATCCAGCACAAAGGGAACGGGTTGCAGGAGAAACCCTTACTCTGGATTCTCAGTCTGTTTCCTAGTGCCGGTTTGAAGTGCCTTCCGTTTTCACTGTAAAACCGAGTTGAGCTTGGACCTCCGCATATATACTTATGGAGTGGAGTTTGCAACTGAAAAGAAACTTTGTGTTCCCTTCAAGCTAGGTGAAGGACGGCTTTCACACACACTTATCTCTCAGAACTGAGCATGTGGAGAGACGTTCGTTCATCCAGCACAAAGGGAACGGGTTGCAGGAGAAACCCTTACTCTGGTTTCTCAGTCTGTTTCCTAGTGCCGGTTTGAAGTGCCTGCCGTTTTCACTGTAAAACCGAGTTGGAGCTTGTTGCTCCCCATATATAAGTATGGAGTGGAGTTTGCAACTGAAAAGAAACTTTGTGTTCCCTTCAAGCTAGGTGAAGGACGGCTTTCACACACACTTATCTCTCAGAACTGAGCATGTGGAGAGACGTTCGGTCATCCAGCACAAAGGGAACGGGTTGCAGGAGAAACCCTTACTCTGGATTCTCAGTCTGTTTCCTAGTGCCGGTTTGAAGTGCCTGCCGTTTTCACTGTAAAACCGAGTTGGAGCTTGGACCTCCCCATATATATGTATGGAGTGGAGTTTGCAACTGAAAAGAAACTTTGTGTTCCCTTCAAGCTAGGTGAAGGACGGCTTTCACACACACTTATCTCTCAGAACTGAGCATGTGGAGAGACGTTCGGTCATCCAGCACAAAGGGAACGGGTTGCAGGAGAAACCCTTACTCTGGTTTCTCAGTCTGTTTCCTAGTGCCGGTTTGAAGTGCCTGCCGTTTTCACTGTAAAACCGAGTTGGAGCTTGGACCTCCCCATATATATGTATGGAGTGGAGTTTGCAACTGAAAAGAAACTTTGTGTTCCCTTCAAGCTAGGTGAAGGACGGCTTTCACACACACTTATCTCTCAGAACTGATCATGTGGAGAGAAGTTCGTTCATCCAGCAAAAAGGGTACGGGTTGCAGGAGAAACCCTTACTCTGGTTTCTCAGTCTGTTTCCTAGTGCCGGTTTGAAGTGCCTGCCGTTTTCACTGTAAAACCGAGTTGGAGCTTGGACCTCCCATATATATGTATGGAGTGGAGTTTGCAACTGAAAAGAAACTTTGTGTTCCCTTCAAGCTAGGTGAAGGACGGCTTTCACACACACTTATCTCTCAGAACTGAGCATGTGGAGAGACGTTCGTTCATCCAGCACAAAGGGAACGGGTTGCAGGAGAAACCCTTACTCTGGTTTCTCAGTCTGTTTCCTAGTGCCGGTTTGAAGTGCCTGCCGTTTTCACTGTAAAACCGAGTTGGAGCATGGACCTCCCCATATATATGTATGGAGTGGAGTTTGCAACTGAAAAGAAACTTTGTGTTCCCTTCAAGCTAGGTGAAGCACGGCTTTCACACACACTTATCTCTCAGAACTGAGCATGTGGAGAGACGTTCGTTCATCCAGCACAAAGGGAACGGGTTGCAGGAGAAACCCTTACTCTGGTTTCTCAGTCTGTTTCCTAGTGCCGGTTTGAAGTGCCTGCCGTTTTCACTGTAAAACCGAGTTGGAGCTTGGACCTCCCCATATATATGTATGGAGTGGAGTTTGCAACTGAAAAGAAACTTTGTGTTCCCTTCAAGCTAGGTGAAGGACGGCTTTCACACACACTTATCTCTCAGAACTGAGCATGTGGAGAGACGTTCGTTCATCCAGCACAAAGGGAACGGGTTGCAGGAGAAACCCTTACTCTGTTTTCTCAGTCTGATTCCTAGTGCCGGTTTGAAGTGCCTGCCGTTTTCACTGTAAAACCGAGTTGGAGCTTGTTCCTCCCCATATATATGTATGGAGTGGAGTTTGCAACTGAAAAGAAACTTTGTGTTCCCTTCAAGCTAGGTGAAGGACGGCTTTCACACACACTTATCTCTCAGAACTGAGCATGTGGAGAGACGTTCGTTCATCCAGCACAAAGGGAACGGGTTGCAGGAGAAACCCTTACTCTGGTTTCTCAGTCTGTTTCCTAGTGCCGGTTTGAAGTGCCTGCCGTTTTCACTGTAAAACCGAGTTGGAGCTTGGACCTCCCCATATATATGTATGGAGTGGAGTTTGCAACTGAAAAGAAACTTTGTGTTCCCTTCAAGCTAGTTGAAGGACGGCTTTCACACACACTTATCTCTCAGAACTGAGCATGTGGAGAGACGTTCGTTCATCCAGCACAAAGGGAACGGGTTGCAGGAGAAACCCTTACTCTGGTTTCTCAGTCTGTTTCCTAGTGCCGGTTTGAAGTGCCTGCCGTTTTCACTGTAAAACCGAGTTGGAGCTTGGACCTCCCCATATATATGTATGGAGTGGAGTTTGCAACTGAAAAGAAACTTTGTGTTCCCTTCAAGCTAGGTGAAGGACGGCTTTCACACACAATTATCTCTCAGGACTGAGCATGTGGAGAGACGTTCGTTCATCCAGCACAAAGGGAACGGGTTGCAGGAGAAACCCTTACTCTGGTTTCTCAGTCTGTTTCCTAGTGCCGGTTTGAAGTGCCTGCCGTTTTCACTGTAAACCCGAATTGAGCTTGGACCTCCCCATATATATTTTTGGAGTGGAGTTTGCAACTGAAAAGAAACTTTGTGTTCCCTTCAAGCTAGGTGAAGGACGGCTTTCACACACACTTATCTCTCAGAACTGAGCATGTGGAGAGACGTTCGTTCATCCAGCACAAAGGGAACGGGTTGCAGGAGAAACCCTTACTCTGGTTTCTCAGTCTGTTTCCTAGTGCCGGTTTGAAGTGCCTGCCGTTTTCACTGTAAAACCGAGTTGGAGCTTGGACCTCCCCATATATATGTATGGAGTGGAGTTTGCAACTGAAAAGAAACTTTGTGTTCCCTTCAAGCTAGGTGAAGGACGGCTTTCACACACAATTATCTCTCAGGACTGAGCATGTGGAGAGACGTTCGTTCATCCAGCACAAAGGGAACGGGTTGCAGGAGAAACCCTTACTCTGGTTTCTCAGTCTGTTTCCTAGTGCCGGTTTGAAGTGCCTGCCGTTTTCACTGTAAAACCGAGTTGGAGCTTGTTGCTCCCCATATATAAGTATGGAGTGGAGTTTGCAACTGAAAAGAAACTTTGTGTTCCCTTCAAGCTAGGTGAAGGACGGCTTTCACACACACTTATCTCTCAGAACTGAGCATGTGGAGAGACGTTCGTTCATCCAGCACAAAGGGAACGGGTTGCAGGAGAAACCCTTACTCTGGTTTCTCAGTCTGTTTCCTAGTGCCGGTTTGAAGTGCCTGCCGTTTTCACTGTAAAACCGAGTTGGAGCTTGGACCTCCCCATATATATGTATGGAGTGGAGTTTGCAACTGAAAAGAAACTTTGTGTTCCCTTCAAGCTAGGTGAAGGACGGCTTTCATACACACTTATCTCTCAGAACTGAGCATGTGGAGAGACGTTCGTTCATCCAGCACAAAGGAACGGGTTGCAGGAGAAACCCTTACTCTGGATTCTCAGTCTGTTTCCTAGTGCCGGTTTGAAGTGCCTGCTGTTTTCACTGTAAAACCGAGTTGAGCTTGGAGCTCCGCATATATATTTATGGAGTGGAGTTTGCAACTGAAAAGAAACTTTGTGTTCCCTTCAAGCTAGGTGAAGGACGGCTTTCACACACACTTATCTCTCAGAACTGAGCATGTGGAGAGACGTTCGGTCATCCAGCACAAAGGGAACGGGTTGCAGGAGAAACCCTTACTCTGGTTTCTCAGTCTGTTTCCTAGTGCCGGTTTGAAGTGCCTGCCGTTTTCACTGTAAAACCGAGTTGGAGCTTGGACCTCCCCATATATATGTATGGAGTGGAGTTTGCAACTGAAAAGAAACTTTGTGTTCCCTTCAAGCTAGGTGAAGGACGGCTTTCACACACACTTATCTCTCAGAACTGAGCATGTGGAGAGACGTTCGGTCATCCAGCACAAAGGGAACGGGTTGCAGGAGAAACCCTTACTCTGGTTTCTCAGTCTGTTTCCTAGTGCCGGTTTGAAGTGCCTGCCGTTTTCACTGTAAAACCGAGTTGGAGCTTGGACCTCCCCATATATATGTATGGAGTGGAGTTTGCAACTGAAAAGAAACTTTGTGTTCCCTTCAAGCTAGGTGAAGGACGGCTTTCACACACACTTATCTCTCAGAACTGATCATGTGGAGAGAAGTTCGTTCATCCAGCAAAAAGGGTACGGGTTGCAGGAGAAACCCTTACTCTGGTTTCTCAGTCTGTTTCCTAGTGCCGGTTTGAAGTGCCTGCCGTTTTCACTGTAAAACCGAGTTGGAGCTTGGACCTCCCATATATATGTATGGAGTGGAGTTTGCAACTGAAAAGAAACTTTGTGTTCCCTTCAAGCTAGGTGAAGGACGGCTTTCACACACACTTATCTCTCAGAACTGAGCATGTGGAGAGACGTTCGTTCATCCAGCACAAAGGGAACGGGTTGCAGGAGAAACCCTTACTCTGGTTTCTCAGTCTGTTTCCTAGTGCCGGTTTGAAGTGCCTGCCGTTTTCACTGTAAAACCGAGTTGGAGCATGGACCTCCCCATATATATGTATGGAGTGGAGTTTGCAACTGAAAAGAAACTTTGTGTTCCCTTCAAGCTAGGTGAAGCACGGCTTTCACACACACTTATCTCTCAGAACTGAGCATGTGGAGAGACGTTCGTTCATCCAGCACAAAGGGAACGGGTTGCAGGAGAAACCCTTACTCTGGTTTCTCAGTCTGTTTCCTAGTGCCGGTTTGAAGTGCCTGCCGTTTTCACTGTAAAACCGAGTTGGAGCTTGGACCTCCCCATATATATGTATGGAGTGGAGTTTGCAACTGAAAAGAAACTTTGTGTTCCCTTCAAGCTAGGTGAAGGACGGCTTTCACACACACTTATCTCTCAGAACTGAGCATGTGGAGAGACGTTCGTTCATCCAGCACAAAGGGAACGGGTTGCAGGAGAAACCCTTACTCTGTTTTCTCAGTCTGTTTCCTAGTGCCGGTTTGAAGTGCCTGCCGTTTTCACTGTAAAACCGAGTTGGAGCTTGTTCCTCCCCATATATATGTATGGAGTGGAGTTTGCAACTGAAAAGAAACTTTGTGTTCCCTTCAAGCTAGGTGAAGGACGGCTTTCACACACACTTATCTCTCAGAACTGAGCATGTGGAGAGACGTTCGTTCATCCAGCACAAAGGGAACGGGTTGCAGGAGAAACCCTTACTCTGGTTTCTCAGTCTGTTTCCTAGTGCCGGTTTGAAGTGCCTGCCGTTTTCACTGTAAAACCGAGTTGGAGCTTGGACCTCCCCATATATATGTATGGAGTGGAGTTTGCAACTGAAAAGAAACTTTGTGTTCCCTTCAAGCTAGTTGAAGGACGGCTTTCACACACACTTATCTCTCAGAACTGAGCATGTGGAGAGACGTTCGTTCATCCAGCACAAAGGGAACGGGTTGCAGGAGAAACCCTTACTCTGGTTTCTCAGTCTGTTTCCTAGTGCCGGTTTGAAGTGCCTGCCGTTTTCACTGTAAAACCGAGTTGGAGCTTGGACCTCCCCATATATATGTATGGAGTGGAGTTTGCAACTGAAAAGAAACTTTGTGTTCCCTTCAAGCTAGGTGAAGGACGGCTTTCACACACAATTATCTCTCAGGACTGAGCATGTGGAGAGACGTTCGTTCATCCAGCACAAAGGGAACGGGTTGCAGGAGAAACCCTTACTCTGGTTTCTCAGTCTGTTTCCTAGTGCCGGTTTGAAGTGCCTGCCGTTTTCACTGTAAACCCGAATTGAGCTTGGACCTCCCCATATATATTTTTGGAGTGGAGTTTGCAACTGAAAAGAAACTTTGTGTTCCCTTCAAGCTAGGTGAAGGACGGCTTTCACACACACTTATCTCTCAGAACTGAGCATGTGGAGAGACGTTCGTTCATCCAGCACAAAGGGAACGGGTTGCAGGAGAAACCCTTACTCTGGTTTCTCAGTCTGTTTCCTAGTGCCGGTTTGAAGTGCCTGCCGTTTTCACTGTAAAACCGAGTTGGAGCTTGGACCTCCCCATATATATGTATGGAGTGGAGTTTGCAACTGAAAAGAAACTTTGTGTTCCCTTCAAGCTAGGTGAAGGACGGCTTTCACACACACTTATCTCTCAGAACTGAGCATGTGGAGAGACGTTCGTTCATCCAGCACAAAGGGAACGGGTTGCAGGAGAAACCCTTACTCTGGTTTCTCAGTCTGTTTCCTAGTGCCGGTTTGAAGTGCCTGCCGTTTTCACTGTAAAACCGAGTTGGAGCTTGTTGCTCCCCATATATAAGTATGGAGTGGAGTTTGCAACTGAAAAGAAACTTTGTGTTCCCTTCAAGCTAGGTGAAGGACGGCTTTCACACACACTTATCTCTCAGAACTGAGCATGTGGAGAGACGTTCGTTCATCCAGCACAAAGGGAACGGGTTGCAGGAGAAACCCTTACTCTGGTTTCTCAGTCTGTTTCCTAGTGCCGGTTTGAAGTGCCTGCCGTTTTCACTGTAAAACCGAGTTGGAGCTTGGACCTCCCCATATATATGTATGGAGTGGAGTTTGCAACTGAAAAGAAACTTTGTGTTCCCTTCAAGCTAGGTGAAGGACGGCTTTCATACACACTTATCTCTCAGAACTGAGCATGTGGAGAGACGTTCGTTCATCCAGCACAAAGGAACGGGTTGCAGGAGAAACCCTTACTCTGGATTCTCAGTCTGTTTCCTAGTGCCGGTTTGAAGTGCCTGCTGTTTTCACTGTAAAACCGAGTTGAGCTTGGAGCTCCGCATATATATTTATGGAGTGGAGTTTGCAACTGAAAAGAAACTTTGTGTTCCCTTCAAGCTAGGTGAAGGACGGCTTTCACACACATTTATCTCTCCGAACTGAGCATGTGGAGAGACGTTCGTTCATCCAGCACAAAGCGAACGGGTTGTAGGAGAAACCCTTACTCTGGTTTCTCAGTCTGTTTCCTAGTGCCGGTTTGAAGTGCCTTCCGTTTTCACTGTAAAACCGAGTTGAGCTTGGACCTCCGCATATATATTTATGGAGTGGAGTTTGCAAATGAAAGGAAACTTTGTGTTCCCTTCAAGCTAGGTGAAGGACGGCTTTCACACACACTTATCTCTCAGAACTGAGCATGTGGAGAGACGTTCGTTCATCCAGCACAAAGGGAACGGGTTGCAGGAGAAACCCTTACTCTGGTTTATCAGTCTGATTCCTAGTGCCGGTTTGAAGTGCCTGCCGTTTTCACTGTAAAACCGAGTTGGAGCTTGTTCCTCCCCATATATATGTATGGAGTGGAGTTTGCAACTGAAAAGAAACTTTGTGTTCCCTTCAAGATAGGTGAAGGACGGCTTTCACACACAATTATCTCTCAGAACTGAGCATGTGGAGAGACGTTCGTTCATCCAGCACAAAGGGAACGGGTTGCAGGAGAAACCCTTACTCTGGTTTCTCAGTCTGTTTCCTAGTGCCGGTTTGAAGTGCCTGCCGTTTTCACTGTAAAACCGAGTTGGAGCTTGTTCCTCCCCATATATATGTATGGAGTGGAGTTTGCAACTGAAAAGAAACTATGTGTTCCCTTCAAGCTAGGTGAAGGACGGCTTTCACACACACTTATCTCTCAGAACTGAGCATGTGGAGAGACGTTCGTTCATCCAGCACAAAGGGAACGGGTTGCAGGAGAAACCCTTACTCTGGTTTCTCAGTCTGTTTCCTAGTGCCGGTTTGAAGTGCCTGCCGTTTTCACTGTAAAACCGAGTTGAGCTTGTTCCTCCCCATATATATGTATGGAGTGGAGTTTGCAACTGAAAAGAAACTTTGTGTTCCCTTCAAGCTAGTTGAAGGACGGGTTTCACACACAATTATCTCTCAGAACTGAGCATGTGGATAGACGTTCGTTCATCCAGCACAAAGGGAACGGGTTGCAGGAGAAACCCTTACTCTGGTTTCTCAGTCTGTTTCCTAGTGCCGGTTTGAAGTGCCTGCCGTTTTCACTGTAAAACCGAGTTGGAGCTTGGACGTCCCCATATATATGTATGGAGTGGAGTTTGCAACTGAAAAGAAACTTTGTGTTCCCTTCAAGCTAGGTGAAGGACGGCTTTCACACACACTTACCTCTCAGAACTGAGCATGTGGAGAGACGTTCGTTCATCCAGCACAAAGGGAACGGGTTGCAGGAGAAACCCTTACTCTGGTTTCTCAGTCTGTTTCCTAGTGCCGGTTTGAAGTGCCTGCCGTTTTCACTGTAAAACCGAGTTGAGCTTGTTCCTCCCCATATATATGTATGGAGTGGAGTTTGCAACTGAAAAGAAACTTTGTGTTCCCTTCAAGCTAGGTGAAGGACGGCTTTCACACACACTTATCTCTCAGAACTGAGCATGTGGAAAGACATTCGTTCATCCAGCACAAAGGGAACGGGTTGCAGGAGAAACCCTTACTCTGGTTTCTCAGTCTGTTTCCTAGTGCCGGTTTGAAGTGCCTGCCGTTTTCACTGTAAAACCGAGTTGGAGCTTGTTCCTCCCCATATATATGTATGGAGTGGAGTTTGCAACTGAAAAGAAACTTTGTGTTCCCTTCAAGCTAGGTGAAGGACGGCTTTCACACACACTTATCTCTCAGAACTGAGCATGTGGAGAGACGTTCGTTCATCCAGCACAAAGGGAACGGGTTGCAGGAGAAACCCTTACTCTGGTTTCTCAGTCTGTTTCCTAGTGCCGGTTTGAAGTGCCTGCCGTTTTCACTGTAAAACCGAGTTGGAGCTTGGACGTCCCCATATATATGTATGGAGTGGAGTTTGCAACTGAAAAGAAACTTTGTGTTCCCTTCAAGCTAGGTGAAGGACGGCTTTCACACACACTTACCTCTCAGAACTGAGCATGTGGAGAGACGTTCGTTCATCCAGCACAAAGGGAACGGGTTGCAGGAGAAACCCTTACTCTGGTTTCTCAGTCTGTTTCCTAGTGCCGGTTTGAAGTGCCTGCCGTTTTCACTGTAAAACCGAGTTGAGCTTGTTCCTCCCCATATATATGTATGGAGTGGAGTTTGCAACTGAAAAGAAACTTTGTGTTCCCTTCAAGCTAGGTGAAGGACGGCTTTCACACACACTTATCTCTCAGAACTGAGCATGTGGAAAGACATTCGTTCATCCAGCACAAAGGGAACGGGTTGCAGGAGAAACCCTTACTCTGGTTTCTCAGTCTGTTTCCTAGTGCCGGTTTGAAGTGCCTGCCGTTTCCACTGTAAAACCGAGTTGGAGCTTGTTCCTCCCCATATATATGTATGGAGTGGAGTTTGCAACTGAAAAGAAACTTTGTGTTCCCTTCAAGCTAGGTGAAGGACGGCTTTCACACACACTTATCTCTCAGAACTGAGCATGTGGAGAGACGTTCGTTCATCCAGCACAAAGGGAACGGGTTGCAGGAGAAACCCTTACTCTGGTTTCTCAGTCTGTTTCCTAGTGCCGGTTTGAAGTGCCTGCCGTTTTCACTGTAAAACCGAGTTGGAGCTTGTTCCTCCCCATATATATGTATGGAGTGGAGTTTGCAACTGAAAAGAAACTTTGTGTTCCCTTCAAGCTAGGTGAAGGACGGCTTTCACACACACTTATCTCTCAGAACTGAGCATGTGGAGAGACGTTCGTTCATCCAGCACAAAGGGAACGGGTTGCAGGAGAAACCCTTACTCTGGTTTCTCAGTCTGTTTCCTAGTGCCGGTTTGAAGTGCCTGCCGTTTTCACTGTAAAACCGAGTTGGAGCTTGTTGCTCCCCATATATAAGTATGGAGTGGAGTTTGCAACTGAAAAGAAACTTTGTGTTCCCTTCAAGCTAGGTGAAGGACGGCTTTCACACACACTTATCTCTCAGAACTGAGCATGTGGAGAGACGTTCGTTCATCCAGCACAAAGGGAACGGGTTGCAGGAGAAACCCTTACTCTGGTTTCTCAGTCTGTTTCCTAGTGCCGGTTTGAAGTGCCTGCCGTTTTCACTGTAAAACCGAGTTGGAGCTTGGACCTCCCCATATATATGTATGGAGTGGAGTTTGCAACTGAAAAGAAACTTTGTGTTCCCTTCAAGCTAGGTGAAGGACGGCTTTCATACACACTTATCTCTCAGAACTGAGCATGTGGAGAGACGTTCGTTCATCCAGCACAAAGGAACGGGTTGCAGGAGAAACCCTTACTCTGGATTCTCAGTCTGTTTCCTAGTGCCGGTTTGAAGTGCGTGCTGTTTTCACTGTAAAACCGAGTTGAGCTTGGAGCTCCGCATATATATTTATGGAGTGGAGTTTGCAACTGAAAAGAAACTTTGTGTTCCCTTCAAGCTAGGTGAAGGACGGCTTTCACACACATTTATCTCTCCGAACTGAGCATGTGGAGAGACGTTCGTTCATCCAGCACAAAGCGAACGGGTTGTAGGAGAAACCCTTACTCTGGTTTCTCAGTCTGTTTCCTAGTGCCGGTTTGAAGTGCCTTCCGTTTTCACTGTAAAACCGAGTTGAGCTTGGACCTCCGCATATATATTTATGGAGTGGAGTTTGCAAATGAAAGGAAACTTTGTGTTCCCTTCAAGCTAGGTGAAGGACGGCTTTCACACACACTTATCTCTCAGAACTGAGCATGTGGAGAGACGTTCGTTCATCCAGCACAAAGGGAACGGGTTGCAGGAGAAACCCTTACTCTGGTTTCTCAGTCTGATTCCTAGTGCCGGTTTGAAGTGCCTGCCGTTTTCACTGTAAAACCGAGTTGGAGCTTGTTCCTCCCCATATATATGTATGGAGTGGAGTTTGCAACTGAAAAGAAACTTTGTGTTCCCTTCAAGATAGGTGAAGTACGGCTTTCACACACAATTATCTCTCAGAACTGAGCATGTGGAGAGACGTTCGTTCATCCAGCACAAAGGGAACGGGTTGCAGGAGAAACCCTTACTCTGGTTTCTCAGTCTGTTTCCTAGTGCCGGTTTGAAGTGCCTTCCGTTTTCACTGTAAAACCGAGTTGAGCTTGGACCTCCGCATATATATTTATGGAGTGGAGTTTGCAAATGAAAAGAAACTTTGTGTTCCCTTCAAGCTAGGTGAAGGACGGCTTTCACACACACTTATCTCTCAGAACTGAGCATGTGGAGAGACGTTCGTTCATCCAGCACAAAGGGAACAGGTTGCAGGAGAAACCCTTACTCTGGTTTCTCAGTCTGATTCCTAGTGCCGGTTTGAAGTGCCTGCCGTTTTCACTGTAAAACCGAGTTGGAGCTTGGACCTCCCCATATATATGTATGGAGTGGAGTTTGCAACTGAAAAGAAACTTTGTGTTCCCTTCAAGCTAGGTGAAGGACGGCTTTCACACACAATTATCTCTCAGAACTGAGCATGTGGAGAGACGTTCGTTCATCCAGCACAAAGGGAACGGGTTGCAGGAGAAACCCTTACTCTGGTTTCTCAGTCTGTTTCCTAGTGCCGGTTTGAAGTGCCTGCCGTTTTCACTGTAAAACCGAGTTGGAGCTTGTTGCTCCCCATATATAAGTATGGAGTGGAGTTTGCAACTGAAAAGAAACTTTGTGTTCCCTTCAAGCTAGGTGAAGGACGGCTTTCACACACACTTATCTCTCAGAACTGAGCATGTGGAGAGACGTTCGTTCATCCAGCACAAAGGGAACGGGTTGCAGGAGAAACCCTTACTCTGGTTTCTCAGTCTGTTTCCTAGTGCCGGTTTGAAGTGCCTGCCGTTTTCACTGTAAAACCGAGTTGGAGCTTGGACCTCCCCATATATATGTATGGAGTGGAGTTTGCAACTGAAAAGAAACTTTGTGTTCCCTTCAAGCTAGGTGAAGGACGGCTTTCACACACACTTATCTCTCAGAACTGAGCATGTGGAGAGAAGTTCGTTCATCCAGCACAAAGGGAATGGGTTGCAGGAGAAACCCTTACTCTGGTTTCTCAGTCTGTTTCCTAGTGCCGGTTTGAAGTGCCTGCCGTTTTCACAGTAAAACCGAGTTGGAGCTTGGACCTCCCCATATATATGTATGGAGTGGAGTTTGCAACTGAAAAGAAACTTTGTGTTCCCTTCAAGCTAGGTGAAGGACGGCTTTCACACACACTTATCTCTCAGAACTGAGCATGTGGAGAGACGTTCGTTCATCCAGCACAAAGGGAACGGGTTGCAGGAGAAACCCTTACTCTGGTTTCTCAGTCTGTTTCCTAGTGCGGGTTTGAAGTGCCTGCCGTTTTCACTGTAAAACCGAGTTGAGCTTGGATCTCCCCATATATATTTATGGAGTGGAGTTTGCAAATGAAAAGAAACTTTGTGTTCCCTTCAAGCTAGTTGAAGGACGGCTTTCACACACAATTATCTCTCAGAACTGAGCATGTGGAGAGACGTTCGTTCATCCAGCACAAAGGGAACGGGTTGCAGGAGAAACCCTTACTCTGGTTTCTCAGTCTGTTTCCTAGTGCCGGTTTGAAGTGCCTGCCGTTTTCACTGTAAAACCGAGTTGGAGCTTGTTCCTCCCCATATATATGTATGGAGTGGAGTTTGCAACTGAAAAGAAACTTTGTGTTCCCTTCAAGCTAGGTGAAGGACGGCTTTCACACACACTTATCTCTCAGAACTGAGCATGTGGAGAGACGTTCGTTCATCCAGCACAAAGGGAACGGGTTGCAGGAGAAACCCTTACTCTGGTTTCTCAGTCTGTTTCCTAGTGCCGGTTTGAAGTGCCTGCCGTTTTCACTGTAAAACCGAGTTGGAGCTTGTTCCTCCCCATATATATGTATGGAGTGGAGTTTGCAACTGAAAAGAAACTTTGTGTTCCCTTCAAGCTAGGTGAAGGCGGCTTTCACACTCACTTACCTCTCAGAACTGAGCATGTGGAGAGACGTTCGTTCATCCAGCACAAAGGGAACGGGTTGCAGGAGAAACCCTTACTCTGGTTTCTCAGTCTGTTTCCTAGTGCCGGTTTGAAGTGCCTGCCGTTTTCACTGTAAAACCGAGTTGAGCTTGTTCCTCCCCATATATATGTATGGAGTGGAGTTTGCAACTGAAAAGAAACTTTGTGTTCCCTTCAAACTAGGTGAAGGACGGCTTTCACACACACTTATCTCTCAGAACTGAGCATGTGGAAAGACATTCGTTCATCCAGCACAAAGGGAACGGGTTGCAGGAGAAACCCTTACTCTGGTTTCTCAGTCTGTTTCCTAGTGCCGGTTTGAAGTGCCTGCCGTTTTCACTGTAAAACCGAGTTGGAGCTTGTTCCTCCCCTTATATATGTATGGAGTGGAGTTTGCAACTGAAAAGAAACTTTGTGTTCCCTTCAAGCTAGGTGAAGGACGGCTTTCACACACACTTATCTCTCAGAACTGAGCATGTGGAGAGACGTTCGTTCATCCAGCACAAAGGGAACGGGTTGCAGGAGAAACCCTTACTCTGGTTTCTCAGTCTGTTTCCTAGTGCCGGTTTGAAGTGCCTGCCGTTTTCACTGTAAAACCGAATTGGAGCTTGTTGCTCCCCATATATAAGTATGGAGTGGAGTTTGCAACTGAAAAGAAACTTTGTGTTCCCTTCAAGCTAGGTGAAGGACGGCTTTCACACACACTTATCTCTCAGAACTGAGCATGTGGAGAGACGTTCGTTCATCCAGCACAAAGGGAACGGTTTGCAGGAGAAACCCTTACTCTGGTTTCTCAGTCTGTTTCCTAGTGCCGGTTTGAAGTGCCTGCCGTTTTCACTGTAAAACCGAGTTGGAGCTTGGACCTCCCCATATATATGTATGGAGTGGAGTTTGCAACTGAAAAGAAACTTTGTGTTCCCTTCAAGCTAGGTTAAGGACGGCTTTCACACACACTTATCTCTCAGAACTGAGCATGTGGAGAGAAGTTCGTTCATCCAGCACAAAGGGTACGGGTTGCAGGAGAAACCCTTACTCTGGTTTCTCAGTCTGTTTCCTAGTGCCGGTTTGAAGTGCCTGCCGTTTTCACTGTAAAACCGAGTTGGAGCTTGGACCTCCCATATATATGTATGGAGTGGAGTTTGCAACTGAAAAGAAACTTTGTGTTCCCTTCAAGCTAGGTGAAGGACGGCTTTCACACACACTTATCTCTCAGAACTGAGCATGTGGAGAGACGTTCGTTCATCCAGCACAAAGGGAACGGGTTGCAGGAGAAACCCTTACTCTGGTTTCTCAGTCTGTTTCCTAGTGCCGGTTTGAAGTGCCTGCCGTTTTCACTGTAAAACCGAGTTGGAGCTTGGACCTCCGCATATATATGTATGGAGTGGAGTTTGCAACTGAAAAGAAACTTTGTGTTCCCTTCAAGCTAGGTGAAGCACGGCTTTCACACACACTTATCTCTCAGAACTGAGCATGTGGAGAGACGTTCGTTCATCCAGCACAAAGGGAACGGGTTGCAGGAGAAACCCTTACTCTGGTTTCTCAGTCTGTTTCCTAGTGCCGGTTTGAAGTGCCTGCCGTTTTCACTGTAAAACCGAGTTGGAGCTTGGACCTCCCCATATATATGTATGGAGTGGAGTTTGCAACTGAAAAGAAACTTTGTGTTCCCTTCAAGCTAGGTGAAGGACGGCTTTCACACACACTTATCTCTCAGAACTGAGCATGTGGAGAGACGTTCGTTCATCCAGCACAAAGGGAACGGGTTGCAGGAGAAACCCTTACTCTGGTCTCTCAGTCTGTTTCCTAGTGCCGGTTTGAAGTGCCTGCCGTTTTCACTGTAAAACCGAGTTGGAGCTTGTTCCTCCCCATATATACTTATGGAGTGGAGTTTGCAACTGAAAAGAAACTTTGTGTTCCCTTCAAGCTAGGTGAAGGCGGCTTTCACACTCACTTACCTCTCAGAACTGAGCATGTGGAGAGACGTTCGTTCATCCAGCACAAAGGGAACGGGTTGCAGGAGAAACCCTTACTCTGGTTTCTCAGTCTGTTTCCTAGTGCCGGTTTGAAGTGCCTGCCGTTTTCACTGTAAAACCGAGTTGAGCTTGTTCCTCCCCATATATATGTATGGAGTGGAGTTTGCAACTGAAAAGAAACTTTGTGTTCCCTTCAAACTAGGTGAAGGACGGCTTTCACACACACTTATCTCTCAGAACTGAGCATGTGGAAAGACATTCGTTCATCCAGCACAAAGGGAACTGGTTGCAGGAGAAACCCTTACTCTGGTTTCTCAGTCTGTTTCCTAGTGCCGGTTTGAAGTGCCTGCCGTTTTCACTGTAAAACCGAGTTGGAGCTTGTTCCTCCCCTTATATATGTATGGAGTGGAGTTTGCAACTGAAAAGAAACTTTGTGTTCCCTTCAAGCTAGGTGAAGGACGGCTTTCACACACACTTACCTCTCAGAACTGAGCATGTGGAGAGACGTTCGTTCATCCAGCACAAAGGGAACGGGTTGCAGGAGAAACCCTTACTCTGGTTTCTCAGTCTGTTTCCTAGTGCCGGTTTGAAGTGCCTGCCGTTTTCACTGTAAAACCGAATTGGAGCTTGTTGCTCCCCATATATAAGTATGGAGTGGATTTTGCAACTGAAAAGAAACTTTGTGTTCCCTTCAAGCTAGGTGAAGGACGGCTTTCACACACACTTATCTCTCAGAACTGAGCATGTGGAGAGACGTTCGTTCATCCAGCACAAAGGGAACGGTTTGCAGGAGAAACCCTTACTCTGGTTTCTCAGTCTGTTTCCTAGTGCCGGTTTGAAGTGCCTGCCGTTTTCACTGTAAAACCGAGTTGGAGCTTGGACCTCCCCATATATATGTATGGAGTGGAGTTTGCAACTGAAAAGAAACTTTGTGTTCCCTTCAAGCTAGGTTAAGGACGGCTTTCACACACACTTATCTCTCAGAACTGAGCATGTGGAGAGAAGTTCGTTCATCCAGCACAAAGGGTACGGGTTGCAGGAGAAACCCTTACTCTGGTTTCTCAGTCTGTTTCCTAGTGCCGGTTTGAAGTGCCTGCCGTTTTCACTGTAAAACCGAGTTGGAGCTTGGACCTCCCATATATATGTATGGAGTGGAGTTTGCAACTGAAAAGAAACTTTGTGTTCCCTTCAAGCTAGGTGAAGGACGGCTTTCACACACACTTATCTCTCAGAACTGAGCATGTGGAGAGACGTTCGTTCATCCAGCACAAAGGGAACGGGTTGCAGGAGAAACCCTTACTCTGGTTTCTCAGTCTGTTTCCTAGTGCCGGTTTGAAGTGCCTGCCGTTTTCACTGTAAAACCGAGTTGGAGCTTGGACCTCCGCATATATATGTATGGAGTGGAGTTTGCAACTGAAAAGAAACTTTGTGTTCCCTTCAAGCTAGGTGAAGCACGGCTTTCACACACACTTATCTCTCAGAACTGAGCATGTGGAGAGACGTTCGTTCATCCAGCACAAAGGGAACGGGTTGCAGGAGAAACCCTTACTCTGGTTTCTCAGTCTGTTTCCTAGTGCCGGTTTGAAGTGCCTGCCGTTTTCACTGTAAAACCGAGTTGGAGCTTGGACCTCCCCATATATATGTATGGAGTGGAGTTTGCAACTGAAAAGAAACTTTGTGTTCCCTTCAAGCTAGGTGAAGGACGGCTTTCATACACACTTATCTCTCAGAACTGAGCATGTGGAGAGACGTTCGTTCATCCAGCACAAAGGGAACGGGTTGCAGGAGAAACCCTTACTCTGGATTCTCAGTCTGTTTCCTAGTGCCGGTTTGAAGTGCCTTCCGTTTTCACTGTAAAACCGAGTTGAGCTTGGACCTCCGCATATATACTTATGGAGTGGAGTTTGCAACTGAAAAGAAACTTTGTGTTCCCTTCAAGCTAGGTGAAGGACGGCTTTCACACACACTTATCTCTCAGAACTGAGCATGTGGAGAGACGTTCGTTCATCCAGCACAAAGGGAACGGGTTGCAGGAGAAACCCTTACTCTGGTTTCTCAGTCTGTTTCCTAGTGCCGGTTTGAAGTGCCTGCCGTTTTCACTGTAAAACCGAGTTGGAGCTTGTTGCTCCCCATATATAAGTATGGAGTGGAGTTTGCATCTGAAAAGAAACTTTGTGTTCCCTTCAAGCTAGGTGAAGGACGGCTTTCACACACACTTATCTCTCAGAACTGAGCATGTGGAGAGACGTTCGGTCATCCAGCACAAAGGGAACGGGTTGCAGGAGAAACCCTTACTCTGGTTTCTCAGTCTGTTTCCTAGTGCCGGTTTGAAGTGCCTGCCGTTTTCACTGTAAAACCGAGTTGGAGCTTGGACCTCCCCATATATATGTATGGAGTGGAGTTTGCAACTGAAAAGAAACTTTGTGTTCCCTTCAAGCTAGGTGAAGGACGGCTTTCACACACACTTATCTCTCAGAACTGATCATGTGGAGAGAAGTTCGTTCATCCAGCAAAAAGGGTACGGGTTGCAGGAGAAACCCTTACTCTGGTTTCTCAGTCTGTTTCCTAGTGCCGGTTTGAAGTGCCTGCCGTTTTCACTGTAAAACCGAGTTGGAGCTTGGACCTCCCATATATATGTATGGAGTGGAGTTTGCAACTGAAAAGAAACTTTGTGTTCCCTTCAAGCTAGGTGAAGGACGGCTTTCACACACACTTATCTCTCAGAACTGAGCATGTGGAGAGACGTTCGTTCATCCAGCACAAAGGGAACGGGTTGCAGGAGAAACCCTTACTCTGGTTTCTCAGTCTGTTTCCTAGTGCCGGTTTGAAGTGCCTGCCGTTTTCACTGTAAAACCGAGTTGGAGCATGGACCTCCCCATATATATGTATGGAGTGGAGTTTGCAACTGAAAAGAAACTTTGTGTTCCCTTCAAGCTAGGTGAAGCACGGCTTTCACACACACTTATCTCTCAGAACTGAGCATGTGGAGAGACGTTCGTTCATCCAGCACAAAGGGAACGGGTTGCAGGAGAAACCCTTACTCTGGTTTCTCAGTCTGTTTCCTAGTGCCGGTTTGAAGTGCCTGCCGTTTTCACTGTAAAACCGAGTTGGAGCTTGGACCTCCCCATATATATGTATGGAGTGGAGTTTGCAACTGAAAAGAAACTTTGTGTTCCCTTCAAGCTAGGTGAAGGACGGCTTTCACACACACTTATCTCTCAGAACTGAGCATGTGGAGAGACGTTCGTTCATCCAGCACAAAGGGAACGGGTTGCAGGAGAAACCCTTACTCTGTTTTCTCAGTCTGTTTCCTAGTGCCGGTTTGAAGTGCCTGCCGTTTTCACTGTAAAACCGAGTTGGAGCTTGTTCCTCCCCATATATATGTATGGAGTGGAGTTTGCAACTGAAAAGAAACTTTGTGTTCCCTTCAAGCTAGGTGAAGGACGGCTTTCACACACACTTATCTCTCAGAACTGAGCATGTGGAGAGACGTTCGTTCATCCAGCACAAAGGGAACGGGTTGCAGGAGAAACCCTTACTCTGGTTTCTCAGTCTGTTTCCTAGTGCCGGTTTGAAGTGCCTGCCGTTTTCACTGTAAAACCGAGTTGGAGCTTGGACCTCCCCATATATATGTATGGAGTGGAGTTTGCAACTGAAAAGAAACTTTGTGTTCCCTTCAAGCTAGGTGAAGGACGGCTTTCACACACAATTATCTCTCAGGACTGAGCATGTGGAGAGACGTTCGTTCATCCAGCACAAAGGGAACGGGTTGCAGGAGAAACCCTTACTCTGGTTTCTCAGTCTGTTTCCTAGTGCCGGTTTGAAGTGCCTGCCGTTTTCACTGTAAACCCGAATTGAGCTTGGACCTCCCCATATATATTTTTGGAGTGGAGTTTGCAACTGAAAAGAAACTTTGTGTTCCCTTCAAGCTAGGTGAAGGACGGCTTTCACACACACTTATCTCTCCGAACTGAGCATGTGGAGAGACGTTCGTTCATCCAGCACAAAGCGAACGGGTTGTAGGAGAAACCCTTACTCTGGTTTCTCAGTCTGTTTCCTAGTGCCGGTTTGAAGTGCCTTCCGTTTTCACTGTAAAACCGAGTTGAGCTTGGACCTCCGCATATATATTTATGGAGTGGAGTTTGCAAATGAAAGGAAACTTTGTGTTCCCTTCAAGCTAGGTGAAGGACGGCTTTCACACACACTTATCTCTCAGAACTGAGCATGTGGGGAGACGTTCGTTCATCCAGCACAAAGGGAACGGGTTGCAGGAGAAACCCTTACTCTGGTTTCTCAGTCTGATTCCTAGTGCCGGTTTGAAGTGCCTGCCGTTTTCACTGTAAAACCGAGTTGGAGCTTGTTCCTCCCCATATATATGTATGGAGTGGAGTTTGCAACTGAAAAGAAACTTTGTGTTCCCTTCAAGCTAGGTGAAGGACGGCTTTCACACACAATTATCTCTCAGAACTGAGCATGTGGAGAGACGTTCGTTCATCCAGCACAAAGGGAACGGGTTGCAGGAGAAACCCTTACTCTGGTTTCTCAGTCTGTTTCCTAGTGCCGGTTTGAAGTGCCTGCCGTTTTCACTGTAAAACCGAGTTGGAGCTTGTTGCTCCCCATATATAAGTATGGAGTGGAGTTTGCAACTGAAAAGAAACTTTGTGTTCCCTTCAAGCTAGTTGAAGGACGGCTTTCACACACACTTATCTCTCAGAACTGAGCATGTGGAGAGACGTTCGTTCATCCAGCACAAAGGGAACGGGTTGCAGGAGAAACCCTTACTCTGGTTTCTCAGTCTGTTTCCTAGTGCCGGTTTGAAGTGCCTGCCGTTTTCACTGTAAAACCGAGTTGGAGCTTGGACCTCCCCATATATATGTATGGAGTGGAGTTTGCAACTGAAAAGAAACTTTGTGTTCCCTTCAAGCTAGGTGAAGGACGGCTTTCACACACACTTATCTCTCAGAACTGAGCATGTGGAGAGAAGTTCGTTCATCCAGCACAAAGGGAATGGGTTGCAGGAGAAACCCTTACTCTGGTTTCTCAGTCTGTTTCCTAGTGCCGGTTTGAAGTGCCTGCCGTTTTCACTGTAAAACCGAGTTGGAGCTTGGACTTCCCCATATATATGTATGGAGTGGAGTTTGCAACTGAAAAGAAACTTTGTGTTCCCTTCAAGCTAGGTGAAGGACGGCTTTCACACACACTTATCTCTCAGAACTGAGCATGTGGAGAGACGTTGGTTCATCCAGCACAAAGGGAACGGGTTGCAGGAGAAACCCTTACTCTGGTTTCTCAGTCTGTTTCCTAGTGCCGGTTTGAAGTGCCTGCCGTTTTCACTGTAAAACCGAGTTGAGCTTGGACCTCCCCATATATATGTATGGAGTGGAGTTTGCAACTGAAAAGAAACTTTGTGTTCCCTTCAAGCTAGTTGAAGGACGGCTTTCACACACAATTATCTCTCAGAACTGAGCATGTGGAGAGACGTTCGTTCATCCAGCACAAAGGGAACGGGTTGCAGGAGAAACCCTTACTCTGGTTTCTCAGTCTGTTTCCTAGTGCCGGTTTGAAGTGCCTGCCGTTTTCACTGTAAAACCGAGTTGGAGCTTGTTGCTTCCCATATATAAGTATGGAGTGGAGTTTGCAACTGAAAAGAAACTTTGTGTTCCCTTCAAGCTAGGTGAAGGACGGCTTTCACACACACTTATCTCTCAGAACTGAGCATGTGGAGAGACGTTCGGTCATCCAGCACAAAGGGAACGGGTTGCAGGAGAAACCCTTACTCTGGTTTCTCAGTCTGTTTCCTAGTGCCGGTTTGAAGTGCCTGCCGTTTTCACTGTAAAACCGAGTTGGAGCTTGGACCTCCCCATATATATGTATGGAGTGGAGTTTGCAACTGAAAAGAAACTTTGTGTTCCCTTCAAGCTAGGTGAAGGACGGCTTTCACACACACTTATCTCTCAGAACTGAGCATGTGGAGAGACGTTCGTTCATCCAGCACAAAGGGAACGGGTTGCAGGAGAAACCCTTACTCTGGTTTCTCAGTCTGTTTCCTAGTGCCGGTTTGAAGTGCCTGCCGTTTTCACTGTAAAACCGAGTTGGAGCTTGGACCTCCGCATATATATGTATGGAGTGGAGTTTGCAACTGAAAAGAAACTTTGTGTTCCCTTCAAGCTAGGTGAAGCACGGCTTTCACACACACTTATCTCTCAGAACTGAGCATGTGGAGAGACGTTCGTTCATCCAGCACAAAGGGAACGGGTTGCAGGAGAAACCCTTACTCTGTTTTCTCAGTCTGTTTCCTAGTGCCGGTTTGAAGTGCCTGCCGTTTTCACTGTAAAACCGAGTTGGAGCTTGTTCCTCCCCATATATATGTATGGAGTGGAGTTTGCAACTGAAAAGAAACTTTGTGTTCCCTTCAAGCTAGGTGAAGGACGGCTTTCACACACACTTATCTCTCAGAACTGAGCATGTGGAGAGACGTTCGTTCATCCAGCACAAAGGGAACGGGTTGCAGGAGAAACCCTTACTCTGGTTTCTCAGTCTGTTTCCTAGTGCCGGTTTGAAGTGCCTGCCGTTTTCACTGTAAAACCGAGTTGGAGCTTGGACCTCCCCATATATATGTATGGAGTGGAGTTTGCAACTGAAAAGAAACTTTGTGTTCCCTTCAAGCTAGTTGAAGGACGGCTTTCACACACACTTATCTCTCAGAACTGAGCATGTGGAGAGACGTTCGTTCATCCAGCACAAAGGGAACGGGTTGCAGGAGAAACCCTTACTCTGGTTTCTCAGTCTGTTTCCTAGTGCCGGTTTGAAGTGCCTGCCGTTTTCACTGTAAAACCGAGTTGGAGCTTGGACCTACCCATATATATGTATGGAGTGGAGTTTGCAACTGAAAAGAAACTTTGTGTTCCCTTCAAGCTAGGTGAAGGACGGCTTTCACACACACTTATCTCTCCGAACTGAGCATGTGGAGAGACGTTCGTTCATCCAGCACAAAGCGAACGGGTTGTAGGAGAAACCCTTACTCTGGTTTCTCAGTCTGTTTCCTAGTGCCGGTTTGAAGTGCCTTCCGTTTTCACTGTAAAACCGAGTTGAGCTTGGACCTCCGCATATATATTTATGGAGTGGAGTTTGCAAATGAAAGGAAACTTTGTGTTCCCTTCAAGCTAGGTGAAGGACGGCTTTCACACACACTTATCTCTCAGAACTGAGCATGTGGAGAGACGTTCGTTCATCCAGCACAAAGGGAACGGGTTGCAGGAGAAACCCTTACTCTGGTTTCTCAGTCTGATTCCTAGTGCCGGTTTGAAGTGCCTGCCGTTTTCACTGTAAAACCGAGTTGGAGCTTGTTCCTCCCCATATATATGTATGGAGTGGAGTTTGCAACTGAAAAGAAACTTTGTGTTCCCTTCAAGCTAGGTGAAGGACGGCTTTCACACACAATTATCTCTCAGAACTGAGCATGTGGAGAGACGTTCGTTCATCCAGCACAAAGGGAACGGGTTGCAGGAGAAACCCTTACTCTGGTTTCTCAGTCTGTTTCCTAGTGCCGGTTTGAAGTGCCTGCCGTTTTCACTGTAAAACCGAGTTGGAGCTTGTTGCTCCCCATATATAAGTATGGAGTGGAGTTTGCAACTGAAAAGAAACTTTGTGTTCCCTTCAAGCTAGGTGAAGGACGGCTTTCACACACACTTATCTCTCAGAACTGAGCATGTGGAGAGACGTTCGTTCATCCAGCACAAAGGGAACGGGTTGCAGGAGAAACCCTTACTCTGGTTTCTCAGTCTGTTTCCTAGTGCCGGTTTGAAGTGCCTGCCGTTTTCACTGTAAAACCGAGTTGGAGCTTGGACCTCCCCATATATATGTATGGAGTGGAGTTTGCAACTGAAAAGAAACTTTGTGTTCCCTTCAAGCTAGGTGAAGGACGGCTTTCACACACACTTATCTCTCAGAACTGAGCATGTGGAGAGAAGTTCGTTCATCCAGCACAAAGGGAATGGGTTGCAGGAGAAACCCTTACTCTGGTTTCTCAGTCTGTTTCCTAGTGCCGGTTTGAAGTGCCTGCCGTTTTCACTGTAAAACCGAGTTGGAGCTTGGACTTCCCCATATATATGTATGGAGTGGAGTTTGCAACTGAAAAGAAACTTTGTGTTCCCTTCAAGCTAGGTGAAGGACGGCTTTCACACACACTTATCTCTCAGAACTGAGCATGTGGAGAGACGTTCGTTCATCCAGCACAAAGGGAACGGGTTGCAGGAGAAACCCTTACTCTGGTTTCTCAGTCTGTTTCCTAGTGCCGGTTTGAAGTGCCTGCCGTTTTCACTGTAAAACCGAGTTGAGCTTGGACCTCCCCATATATATGTATGGAGTGGAGTTTGCAACTGAAAAGAAACTTTGTGTTCCCTTCAAGCTAGTTGAAGGACGGCTTTCACACACAATTATCTCTCAGAACTGAGCATGTGGAGAGACGTTCGTTCATCCAGCACAAAGGGAACGGGTTGCAGGAGAAACCCTTACTCTGGTTTCTCAGTCTGTTTCCTAGTGCCGGTTTGAAGTGCCTGCCGTTTTCACTGTAAAACCGAGTTGGAGCTTGTTGCTCCCCATATATAAGTATGGAGTGGAGTTTGCAACTGAAAAGAAACTTTGTGTTCCCTTCAAGCTAGGTGAAGGACGGCTTTCACACACACTTATCTCTCAGAACTGAGCATGTGGAGAGACGTTCGTTCATCCAGCACAAAGGGAACGGGTTGCAGGAGAAACCCTTACTCTGGTTTCTCAGTCTGTTTCCTAGTGCCGGTTTGAAGTGCCTGCCGTTTTCACTGTAAAACCGAGTTGGAGCTTGGACCTCCCCATATATATGTATGGAGTGGAGTTTGCAACTGAAAAGAAACTTTGTGTTCCCTTCAAGCTAGGTGAAGGACGGCTTTCACACACACTTACCTCTCAGAACTGAGCATGTGGAGAGACGTTCGTTCATCCAGCACAAAGGGAACGGGTTGCAGGAGAAACCCTTACTCTGGTTTCTCAGTCTGTTTCCTAGTGCCGGTTTGAAGTGCCTGCCGTTTTCACTGTAAAACCGAGTTGAGCTTGTTCCTCCCCATATATATGTATGGAGTGGAGTTTGCAACTGAAAAGAAACTTTGTGTTCCCTTCAAGCTAGGTGAAGGACGGCTTTCACACACACTTATCTCTCAGAACTGAGCATGTGGAAAGACATTCGTTCATCCAGCACAAAGGGAACGGGTTGCAGGAGAAACCCTTACTCTGGTTTCTCAGTCTGTTTCCTAGTGCCGGTTTGAAGTGCCTGCCGTTTCCACTGTAAAACCGAGTTGGAGCTTGTTCCTCCCCATATATATGTATGGAGTGGAGTTTGCAACTGAAAAGAAACTTTGTGTTCCCTTCAAGCTAGGTGAAGGACGGCTTTCACACACACTTATCTCTCAGAACTGAGCATGTGGAGAGACGTTCGTTCATCCAGCACAAAGGGAACGGGTTGCAGGAGAAACCCTTACTCTGGTTTCTCAGTCTGTTTCCTAGTGCCGGTTTGAAGTGCCTGCCGTTTTCACTGTAAAACCGAGTTGGAGCTTGTTCCTCCCCATATATATGTATGGAGTGGAGTTTGCAACTGAAAAGAAACTTTGTGTTCCCTTCAAGCTAGGTGAAGGACGGCTTTCACACACACTTATCTCTCAGAACTGAGCATGTGGAGAGACGTTCGTTCATCCAGCACAAAGGGAACGGGTTGCAGGAGAAACCCTTACTCTGGTTTCTCAGTCTGTTTCCTAGTGCCGGTTTGAAGTGCCTGCCGTTTTCACTGTAAAACCGAGTTGGAGCTTGGACCTCCCCATATATATGTATGGAGTGGAGTTTGCAACTGAAAAGAAACTTTGTGTTCCCTTCAAGCTAGGTGAAGGACGGCTTTCATACACACTTATCTCTCAGAACTGAGCATGTGGAGAGACGTTCGTTCATCCAGCACAAAGGAACGGGTTGCAGGAGAAACCCTTACTCTGGATTCTCAGTCTGTTTCCTAGTGCCGGTTTGAAGTGCCTGCTGTTTTCACTGTAAAACCGAGTTGAGCTTGGAGCTCCGCATATATATTTATGGAGTGGAGTTTGCAACTGAAAAGAAACTTTGTGTTCCCTTCAAGCTAGGTGAAGGACGGCTTTCACACACACTTATCTCTCCGAACTGAGCATGTGGAGAGACGTTCGTTCATCCAGCACAAAGCGAACGGGTTGTAGGAGAAACCCTTACTCTGGTTTCTCAGTCTGTTTCCTAGTGCCGGTTTGAAGTGCCTTCCGTTTTCACTGTAAAACCGAGTTGAGCTTGGACCTCCGCATATATATTTATGGAGTGGAGTTTGCAAATGAAAGGAAACTTTGTGTTCCCTTCAAGCTAGGTGAAGGACGGCTTTCACACACACTTATCTCTCAGAACTGAGCATGTGGAGAGACGTTCGTTCATCCAGCACAAAGGGAACGGGTTGCAGGAGAAACCCTTACTCTGGTTTCTCAGTCTGATTCCTAGTGCCGGTTTGAAGTGCCTGCCGTTTTCACTGTAAAACCGAGTTGGAGCTTGTTCCTCCCCATATATATGTATGGAGTGGAGTTTGCAACTGAAAAGAAACTTTGTGTTCCCTTCAAGCTAGGTGAAGGACGGCTTTCACACACAATTATCTCTCAGAACTGAGCATGTGGAGAGACGTTCGTTCATCCAGCACAAAGGGAACGGGTTGCAGGAGAAACCCTTACTCTGGTTTCTCAGTCTGTTTCCTAGTGCCGGTTTGAAGTGCCTGCCGTTTTCACTGTAAAACCGAGTTGGAGCTTGTTGCTCCCCATATATAAGTATGGAGTGGAGTTTGCAACTGAAAAGAAACTTTGTGTTCCCTTCAAGCTAGGTGAAGGACGGCTTTCACACACACTTATCTCTCAGAACTGAGCATGTGGAGAGACGTTCGTTCATCCAGCACAAAGGGAACGGGTTGCAGGAGAAACCCTTACTCTGGTTTCTCAGTCTGTTTCCTAGTGCCGGTTTGAAGTGCCTGCCGTTTTCACTGTAAAACCGAGTTGGAGCTTGGACCTCCCCATATATATGTATGGAGTGGAGTTTGCAACTGAAAAGAAACTTTGTGTTCCCTTCAAGCTAGGTGAAGGACGGCTTTCACACACACTTATCTCTCAGAACTGAGCATGTGGAGAGAAGTTCGTTCATCCAGCACAAAGGGAATGGGTTGCAGGAGAAACCCTTACTCTGGTTTCTCAGTCTGTTTCCTAGTGCCGGTTTGAAGTGCCTGCCGTTTTCACTGTAAAACCGAGTTGGAGCTTGGACCTCCCCATATATATGTATGGAGTGGAGTTTGCAACTGAAAAGAAACTTTGTGTTCCCTTCAAGCTAGGTGAAGGACGGCTTTCACACACACTTATCTCTCAGAACTGAGCATGTGGAGAGACGTTCGTTCATCCAGCACAAAGGGAACGGGTTGCAGGAGAAACCCTTACTCTGGTTTCTCAGTCTGTTTCCTAGTGCCGGTTTGAAGTGCCTGCCGTTTTCACTGTAAAACCGAGTTGAGCTTGGACCTCCCCATATATATGTATGGAGTGGAGTTTGCAACTGAAAAGAAACTTTGTGTTCCCTTCAAGCTAGTTGAAGGACGGCTTTCACACACAATTATCTCTCAGAACTGAGCATGTGGAGAGACGTTCGTTCATCCAGCACAAAGGGAACGGGTTGCAGGAGAAACCCTTACTCTGGTTTCTCAGTCTGTTTCCTAGTGCCGGTTTGAAGTGCCTGCCGTTTTCACTGTAAAACCGAGTTGGAGCTTGTTCCTCCCCATATATATGTATGGAGTGGAGTTTGCAACTGAAAAGAAACTTTGTGTTCCCTTCAAGCTAGGTGAAGGACGGCTTTCACACACACTTATCTCTCAGAACTGAGCATGTGGAGAGACGTTCGTTCATCCAGCACAAAGGGAACGGGTTGCAGGAGAAACCCTTACTCTGGTTTCTCAGTCTGTTTCCTAGTGCCGGTTTGAAGTGCCTGCCGTTTTCACTGTAAAACCGAGTTGAGCTTGTTCCTCCCCATATATATGTATGGAGTGGAGTTTGCAACTGAAAAGAAACTTTGTGTTCCCTTCAAGCTAGTTGAAGGACGGCTTTCACACACAATTATCTCTCAGAACTGAGCATGTGGATAGACGTTCGTTCATCCAGCACAAAGGGAACGGGTTGCAGGAGAAACCCTTACTCTGGTTTCTCAGTCTGTTTCCTAGTGCCGGTTTGAAGTGCCTGCCGTTTTCACTGTAAAACCGAGTTGGAGCTTGTTCCTCCCCATATATATGTAGGAGTGGAGTTTGCAACTGAAAAGAAACTTTGTGTTCCCTTCAAGCTAGGTGAAGGACGGCTTTCACACACACTTACCTCTCAGAACTGAGCATGTGGAGAGACGTTCGTTCATCCAGCACAAAGGGAACGGGTTGCAGGAGAAACCCTTACTCTGGTTTCTCAGTCTGTTTCCTAGTGCCGGTTTGAAGTGCCTGCCGTTTTCACTGTAAAACCGAGTTGAGCTTGTTCCTCCCCATATATATGTATGGAGTGGAGTTTGCAACTGAAAAGAAACTTTGTGTTCCCTTCAAGCTAGGTGAAGGACGGCTTTCACACACACTTATCTCTCAGAACTGAGCATGTGGAAAGACATTCGTTCATCCAGCACAAAGGGAACGGGTTGCAGGAGAAACCCTTACTCTGGTTTCTCAGTCTGTTTCCTAGTGCCGGTTTGAAGTGCCTGCCGTTTCCACTGTAAAACCGAGTTGGAGCTTGTTCCTCCCCATATATATGTATGGAGTGGAGTTTGCAACTGAAAAGAAACTTTGTGTTCCCTTCAAGCTAGGTGAAGGACGGCTTTCACACACACTTATCTCTCAGAACTGAGCATGTGGAGAGACGTTCGTTCATCCAGCACAAAGGGAACGGGTTGCAGGAGAAACCCTTACTCTGGTTTCTCAGTCTGTTTCCTAGTGCCGGTTTGAAGTGCCTGCCGTTTTCACTGTAAAACCGAGTTGGAGCTTGTTCCACCCCATATATATGTATGGAGTGGAGTTTGCAACTGAAAAGAAACTTTGTGTTCCCTTCAAGCTAGGTGAAGGACGGCTTTCACACACACTTATCTCTCAGAACTGAGCATGTGGAGAGACGTTCGTTCATCCAGCACAAAGGGAACGGGTTGCAGGAGAAACCCTTACTCTGGTTTCTCAGTCTGTTTCCTAGTGCCGGTTTGAAGTGCCTGCCGTTTTCACTGTAAAACCGAGTTGGAGCTTGGACCTCCCCATATATATGTATGGAGTGGAGTTTGCAACTGAAAAGAAACTTTGTGTTCCCTTCAAGCTAGGTGAAGGACGGCTTTCATACACACTTATCTCTCAGAACTGAGCATGTGGAGAGACGTTCGTTCATCCAGCACAAAGGAACGGGTTGCAGGAGAAACCCTTACTCTGGATTCTCAGTCTGTTTCCTAGTGCCGGTTTGAAGTGCCTGCTGTTTTCACTGTAAAACCGAGTTGAGCTTGGAGCTCCGCATATATATTTATGGAGTGGAGTTTGCAACTGAAAAGAAACTTTGTGTTCCCTTCAAGCTAGGTGAAGGACGGCTTTCACACACACTTATCTCTCCGAACTGAGCATGTGGAGAGACGTTCGTTCATCCAGCACAAAGGGAATGGGTTGCAGGAGAAACCCTTACTCTGGTTTCTCAGTCTGTTTCCTAGTGCCGGTTTGAAGTGCCTGCCGTTTTCACTGTAAAACCGAGTTGGAGCTTGGACCTCCCCATATAAATGTATGGAGTGGAGTTTGCAACTGAAAAGAAACTTTGTGTTCCCTTCAAGCTAGGTGAAGGACGGCTTTCACACACACTTATCTCTCAGAACTGAGCATGTGGAGAGACGTTCGTTCATCCAGCACAAAGGGAACGGGTTGCAGGAGAAACCCTTACTCTGGTTTCTCAGTCTGTTACCTAGTGCCTGTTTGAAGTGCCTGCCGTTTTCACTGTAAAACCGAGTTGGAGCTTGTTGCTCCCCATATATAAGTATGGAGTGGAGTTTGCAACTGAAAAGAAACTTTGTGTTCCCTTCAAGCTAGGTGAAGGACGGCTTTCACACACACTTATCTCTCAGAACTGAGCATGTGGAGAGACGTTCGTTCATCCAGCACAAAGGGAACGGGTTGCAGGAGAAACCCTTACTCTGGTTTCTCAGTCTGTTTCCTAGTGCCGGTTTGAAGTGCCTGCCGTTTTCACTGTAAAACCGAGTTGGAGCTTGGACCTCCCCATATATATGTATGGAGTGGAGTTTGCAACTGAAAAGAAACTTTGTGTTCCCTTCAAGCTAGGTGAAGGACGGCTTTCACACACACTTATCTCTCAGAACTGAGCATGTGGAGAGAAGTTCGTTCATCCAGCACAAAGGGAATGGGTTGCAGGAGAAACCCTTACTCTGGTTTCTCAGTCTGTTTCCTAGTGCCGGTTTGAAGTGCCTGCCGTTTTCACTGTAAAACCGAGTTGGAGCTTGGACTTCCCCATATATATGTATGGAGTGGAGTTTGCAACTGAAAAGAAACTTTGTGTTCCCTTCAAGCTAGGTGAAGGACGGCTTTCACACACACTTATCTCTCAGAACTGAGCATGTGGAGAGACGTTCGTTCATCCAGCACAAAGGGAACGGGTTGCAGGAGAAACCCTTACTCTGGTTTCTCAGTCTGTTTCCTAGTGCCGGTTTGAAGTGCCTGCCGTTTTCACTGTAAAACCGAGTTGAGCTTGGACCTCCCCATATATATGTATGGAGTGGAGTTTGCAACTGAAAAGAAACTTTGTGTTCCCTTCAAGCTAGTTGAAGGACGGCTTTCACACACAATTATCTCTCAGAACTGAGCATGTGGAGAGACGTTCGTTCATCCAGCACAAAGGGAACGGGTTGCAGGAGAAACCCTTACTCTGGTTTCTCAGTCTGTTTCCTAGTGCCGCTTTGAAGTGCCTGCCGTTTTCACTGTAAAACCGAGTTGGAGCTTGTTGCTCCCCATATATAAGTATGGAGTGGAGTTTGCAACTGAAAAGAAACTTTGTGTTCCCTTCAAGCTAGGTGAAGGACGGCTTTCACACACACTTATCTCTCAGAACTGAGCATGTGGAGAGACGTTCGTTCATCCAGCACAAAGGGAACGGGTTGCAGGAGAAACCCTTACTCTGGTTTCTCAGTCTGTTTCCTAGTGCCGGTTTGAAGTGCCTGCCGTTTTCACTGTAAAACCGAGTTGGAGCTTGGACCTCCCCATATATATGTATGGAGTGGAGTTTGCAACTGAAAAGAAACTTTGTGTTCCCTTCAAGCTAGGTGAAGGACGGCTTTCACACACACTTATCTCTCAGAACTGAGCATGTGGAGAGAAGTTCGTTCATCCAGCACAAAAGGAATGGGTTGCAGGAGAAACCCTTACTCTGGTTTCTCAGTCTGTTTCCTAGTGCCGGTTTGAAGTGCCTGCCGTTTTCACTGTAAAACCGATTGGAGCTTGGACCTCCCCATATATATGTATGGAGTGGAGTTTGCAACTGAAAAGAAACTTTGTGTTCCCTTCAAGCTAGGTGAAGGACGGCTTTCACACACACTTATCTCTCAGAACTGAGCATGTGGAGAGACGTTCGTTCATCCAGCACAAAGGGAACGGGTTGCAGGAGAAACCCTTACTCTGGTTTCTCAGTCTGTTTCCTAGTGCCGGTATGAAGTGCCTGCCGTTTTCACTGTAAAACCGAGTTGAGCTTGGACCTCCCCATATATATGTATGGAGTGGAATTTGCAACTGAAAAGAAACTTTGTGTTCCCTTCAAGCTAGTTGAAGGACGGCTTTCACACACAATTATCTCTCAGAACTGAGCATGTGGAGAGACGTTCGTTCATCCAGCACAAAGGGAACGGGTTGCAGGAGAAACCCTTACTCTGGTTTCTCAGTCTGTTTCCTAGTGCCGGTTTGAAGTGCCTGCCGTTTTCACTGTAAAACCGAGTTGGAGCTTGTTCCTCCCCATATATATGTATGGAGTGGAGTTTGCAACTGAAAAGAAACTTTGTGTTCCCTTCAAGCTAGGTGAAGGACGGCTTTCACACACACTTATCTCTCAGAACTGAGCATGTGGAGAGACGTTCGTTCATCCAGCACAAAGGGAACGGGTTGCAGGAGAAACCCTTACTCTGGTTTCTCAGTCTGTTTCCTAGTGCCGGTTTGAAGTGCCTGCCGTTTTCACTGTAAAACCGAGTTGAGCTTGTTCCTCCCCATATATATGTATGGAGTGGAGTTTGCAACTGAAAAGAAACTTTGTGTTCCCTTCAAGCTAGTTGAAGGACGGCTTTCACACACAATTATCT
>NW_027328955.1:0-38148 GCF_048564905.1 Vicugna pacos | reverse complement strand
AAGCTAGGTGAAGGACGGCTTTCACACACACTTATCTCTCAGAACTGAGCATGTGGAGAGACGTTCGTTCATCCAGCACAAGGGGAACGGGTTGCAGGAGAAACCATTACTCTGGTTTCTCAGTCTGTTTCCTAGTGCCGGTTTGAAGTGCCTGCCGTTTTCACTGTAAAACCGAGTTGGAGCTTCTACCTCCCCCTATATATGTATGGAGTGGAGTTTGCAACTCAAAAGAAACTTTGTGTTCCCTTCAAGCTAGGTTAAGGACGGCTTTCACACACACTTATCTCTCGGAACTGAGCATGTGGAGAGACGTTCGTTCATCCAGCACAAAGGGAACGGGTTGCCGGAGAAACTCTTACTCTGGTTTCTCAGTCTGTTTCCTAGTGCCGGTTTGAATTGCCTGCCGTTTTAACTGTAAAACCGAGTTGGAGCATGTACCTCCCCATATATTTGTATGGAGTGGAGTTTGCAACTGAAAAGAAACTTTGTGTTCCCTTCAAGCTAGGTGAAGGACGGCTTTCACACACACTTATCTCTCAGAACTGAGCATGTGGAGAGACGTTCGTTCATCCAGCACAAAGGGAACGGGTTGCAGGAGAAACCCTTACTCTGGTTTCTCAGTCTGTTTCCTAGTGCCGGTTTGAAGTGCCTGCCGTTTTCACTGTAAAACCGAGTTGGAGCATGTACCTCCCCATATATATGTATGGAGTGGAGTTTGCAACTGAAAAGAAACTTTGTGTTCCCTTCAAGCTAGGTGAAGGACGGCTTTCACACACACTTATCTCTCAGAACTGAGCATGTGGAGAGACGTTCGTTCATCCAGCACAAAGGGAACGGGTTGCAGGAGAAACCCTTACTCTGGTTTCTCAGTCTGTTTCCTAGTTCCGGTTTGAAGTGCCTGCCGTTTTCACTGTAAAACCGTGTTGGAGCTTGTAACTCCCCATATATATGTATGGAGTGGAGTTTGCAACTGAAAAGAAACTTTGTGTTCCCTTCAAGCTATGTGAAGTTCGGCTTTCACACACACTTATCTCTCGGGACTGAGCATGTGGAGAGACGTTCGTTCATCCAGCACAAAGGGAACGGTATGCAGGAGAAACCCTTACTCTGGTTTCTCAGTCTGTTTCCAAGTGCCGGTTTGAATTGCCTGCCTTTTTCACTGTAAAACCGTGTTGGAGCTTGTACCTCCCCATATATATGTATGGAGTGGAGTTTGCAACTGAAAAGAAACTTTGTGTTCCCTTCAAGATAGGTGAAGTACGGCTTTCACACACACTTATCTCTCAGAACTGAGCATGTGGAGAGACGTTCGTTCATCCAGCACAAAGGGAACGGGTTGCAGGAGAAACCCTTACTCTGGTTTCTCAGTCTGTTTCCTAGTGCCGGTTTGAAGTGCCTGCCGTTTTCACTGTAAAACCGATTTGGAGCTTGTACCTCCCCCTATATATGTATGGAGTGGAGTTTGCAACTGAAAAGAAACTTTGTGTTCCCTTCAAGCTAGGTGAAGGACGGCATTCACACACACTTATCTCTCAGAACTGAGCATGTGGAGAGACGTTCGTTCATCCAGCACAAAGGGAACGGGTTGTAGGAGAAACCCTTACTCTGGTTTCTCAGTCTGTTTCCTAGTTCCGGTTTGAAGTGCCTGCCGTTTTCACTGTAAAACCGTGTTGGAGCTTGTAACTCCCCATATATATGTATGGAGTGGATTTTGCAACTGAAAAGAAACTTTGTGTTTCCTTCAAGCTAGGTGAAGTACGGCTTTCACACACACTTATCTCTCGGGACTGAGCATGTGGAGAGACGATCGTTCATCCAGCACAAAGGGAACGGTTTGCAGGAGAAACCCTTACTCTGGTTTCTCAGTCTGTTTCCAAGTGCCGGTTTGAATTGCCTGCCTTTTTCACTGTAAAACCGTGTTGGAGCTTGTACCTCCCCATATATATGTATGGAGTGGAGTTTGCAACTGAAAAGAAACTTTGTGTTCCCTTCAAGATAGGTGAAGTACGGCTTTCACACACACTTATCTCTCGGAACTGAGCATGTGGAGAGACGTTCGTTCATCCAGCACAAAGGGAACGGGTTGCAGGAGAAACCCTTACTCTGGTTTCTCAGTCTGTTTCCTAGTGCCGGTTTGAAGTGCCTGCCGTTTTCACTGTAAAACCGATTTGGAGCTTCTACCTCCCCCTATATATGTATGGAGTGGAGTTTGCAACTCAAAAGAAACTTTGTGTTCCCTTCAAGCTAGGTGAAGGACGGCTTTCACACACACTTATCTCTCACAACTGAGCATGTGGAGAGACGTTCGTTCATCCAGCACAAATGGAACGGGTTGCAGGAGAAACCCTTACTCTGGTTTCTCAGTCTGTTTCCTAGTGCCGGTTTGAAGTGCCTGCCGTTTTCACTGTAAAACCGATTTGGAGCTTGTACCTCCCCCTATATATGTATGGAGTGGAGTTTGCAACTCAAAAGAAACTTTGTGTTCCCTTCAAGCTAGGTTAAGGACGGTTTCACACACACTTATCTCTCGGAACTGAGCATGTGGAGAGACGTTCGTTCATCCAGCACAAAGGGAACGGGTTTCCGTAGAAACCCTTACTCTGGTTTCTCAGTCTGTTTCCTAGTGCCGGTTTGAAGTGCCTGCCGTTTTCACTGTAAAACCGAGTTGGAGCATGTACCTCCCCATATATTTGTATGGAGTGGAGTTTGCAACTGAAAAGAAACTTTGTGTTCCCTTCAAGCTAGGTGAAGGACGGCTTTCACACACACTTATCTCTCAGAACTGAGCATGTGGAGAGACGTTCGTTCATCCAGCACAAAGGGAACGGGTTGCAGGAGAAACCCTTACTCTGCTTTCTCAGTCTGTTTCCTAGTGCCGGTTTGAAGTGCCTGCCGTTTTCACTGTAAAACCGAGTTGGAGCATGTACCTCCCCTTATATATGTATGGAGTGGAGTTTGCAACTGAAAAGAAACTTTGTGTTCCCTTCAAGCTAGGTGAAGGACGGCTTTCACACACACTTATCTCTCAGAACTGAGCATGTGGAGAGACGTTCGTTCATCCAGCACAAAGGGAACGGGTTGCAGGAGAAACCCTTACTCTGGTTTCTCAGTCTGTTTCCTAGTGCCGGTTTGAAGTGCCTGCCGTTTTCACTGTAAAACCGAGTTGGAGCATGTACCTCCCCATATATATGTATGGAGTGGAGTTTGCAACTGAAAAGAAACTTTGTGTTCCCTTCAAGCTAGGTGAAGGATGGCTTTCACACACACTTATCTCTCGGAACTGAGCATGTGGAGAGACGTTCGTTCATCCAGCACAAAGGGAACGGGTTGCAGGAGAACCCCTTACTCTGGTTTCTCAGTCTGTTTCATAGTGCCGGTTTGAAGTGCCTGCCGTTTTCACTGTAAAACCGAGTTGTAGCTTGTACCTCCCCATATATATGTATGAAGTGGAGTTTGCTACTGAAAAGAAACTTTGTGTTCCCTTCAAGCTATGTGAAGGACGGCTTTCACACACACTTATCTCTCAGAACTGAGCATGTGGAGAGAGGTTCGTTCATCCAGCACAAAGGGAACGGGTAGCAGGAGAAACCCTTACTCTGGTTTCTCATTCTGTTTCCTAGTGCCGGATTGAAGTGCCTGCCGTTTTCACTGTAAAACCGAGTTGGAGCTTGTACCTCCCCATATATATGTATGGAGTGGAGTTTGCAACTGAAAAGAAACTTTGTGTTCCCTTCAAGCTAGGTGAAGGACGGCTTTCACACACACTTATCTCTCGGAACTGAGCATGTGGAGAGACGTTCGTTCATCCAGCACAAAGGGAACGGGTTGCAGTAGAAACCCTTACTCTGGTTTCTCAGTTTGTTTCCTAGTGCCGGTTTGAAGTGCCTGCCGTTTTCACTGTAAAACCGAGTTGGAGCTTGTACCTCCCCATATATATCTATGGAGTGGAGTTTGCAACTGAAAAGAAACTTTGTGTTCCCTTCAAGCTAGGTGAAGGACAGCTTTCACACACAATTATCTCTCGGAACTGAGCATGTGGAGAGACGTTCGTTCATCCAGCACCAAGGGAACGGGTTGCAGGAGAAACCCTTACTCTGGTTTCTCAGTCTGATTCCCAATGCTGGTTTGAAGTGCCTGCCGTTTTCACTGTAAAACCGAGTTGGAGCTTGTACCTCCCCATATATATGTATGGAGTGGAGTTTGCAACTGAAAAGAAACTTTGTGTTCCCTTCAAGCTAGGTGAAGCACGGCTTTCACACACAATTATCTCTCGGAACTGGGCATGTGGAGAGACGTTCTTTCATCCAGCACAAAGGGAACGGGTTGCAGGAGAAACCCTTACTCTATTTTCTCAGTCTGTTTCCTAGTGCCTGTTTGAAGTGCCTGCCGTTTTCACTGTAAAACCGAGTTGGAGCTTGTACCTCCCCATATATATGTATGGAGTGGAGTTTGCAACTGAAAAGAAACTTTGTGTTCCCTTCAAGCTAGGTGAAGGACGGCTTTCACACACACTTATCTTTCAGAACTGAGCATGTGGAGAGACGTTCGTTCATCCAGCACAAAGGGAACGGGTTGCAGGAGAAACCCTTACTCTGGTTTCTCAGTCTGTTTCCCAGTGCCAGTTTGAAGCGCCTGCCGTTTTCACTGTAAAACCGAGTTGGAGCTTGTTCCTCCCCATATATATGTATGGAGTGGAGTTTGAAACTGAAAGAAACTATGTGTCCCCTTCAAACTAGTTGAAGGACGGCTTTCACACACACTTATCTCTCAGAACTGAGCATGTGGAGAGACGTTCGTTCATCCAGCACAAAGGGAACGGGTTGCAGGAGAATCCCTTACTCTGGTTTCTCAGTCTGTTTCCCAGTGCCGGGTTGAAGTGCCTGCCGTTTTCACTGTAAAACCGAGTTGGAGCTTGTACCTCCCCATATATATGTATGGAGTGGATTTGGCAACTGAAAAGAAACTTTGTGTTCCCTTCAAGCTAGGTGAAGGACGGCTTTCACACACACTTATCTCTCAGAACTGAGCATGTGGAGAGACGTTCGTTCATCCAGCACCAAGGGAACGGGTTGCAGGAGAAACCCTTACTCTGGTTTCTCAGTCTGTTTCCTAGTGCCGGTTTGAAGTGCCTGCCGTTTTCACTGTAAAACCGATTTGGAGCTTGTACCTCCCCCTATATATGTATGTAGTGGGGTTTGCAACTCAAAAGAAACTTTGTGTTCCCTTCAAGCTAGGTTAAGGACGGCTTTCACACACACTTATCTCTCGGAACTGAGCATGTGGAGAGACGTTCGTTCATCCAGCACAAAGGGAACGGGTTGCCGGAGAAACCCTTACTCTGGTTTCTCAGTCTGTTTCCTAGTGCCGGTTTGAATTGCCTGCCGTTTTCACTGTAAAACCGAGTTGGAGCATGTACCTCCCCATATATTTGTATGGAGTGGAGTTTGCAACTGAAAAGAAACTTTGTGTTCCCTTCAAGCTAGGTGAAGGACGGCTTTCACACACACTTATCTCTCACAACTGAGCATGTGGAGAGACGTTCGTTCATCCAGCACAAATGGAACGGGTTGCAGGAGAAACCCTTACTCTGGTTTCTCAGTCTGTTTCCTAGTGCCGGTTTGAAGTGCCTGCCGTTTTCACTGTAAAACCGAGTTGGAGCTTGTACCTCCCCATATATATGTATGGAGTGGAGTTTGCAACTGAAAAGAAACTTTGTGTTCCCTTCAAGCTAGGTGAAGGACGGCTTTCACACACACTTATGTCTCAGAACTGAGCATGTGGAGAGACGTTCGTTCATCCAGCACAAAGGGAACGGTTTGCAGGAGAAACCCTTACTCTGGTTTCTCAGTCTGTTTCCTAGTGCCGGTTTGAAGTGCCTGCCGTTTTCACTGTAAAACCGAGTTGGAGCTTGTACCACCCCATATATATGTATGGAGTGGGTTTTGCAACTGAAAAGAAACTTTGTGTTCCCTTCAAGCTAGGTGAAGGACGGCTTTCACACACACATATCTCTCAGAACTGGGCATGTGGAGAGACGTTCGTTCATCCAGCACAAAGGGAACGGGTTGCAGGAGAAACCCTTACTCTGGTTTCTCAGTCTGTTTCCTAGTGCCGGTTTGAAGTGCCTGCCGTTTTCACTGTAAAACCGAGTTGGAGCTTGTACCTCCCCATATATATGTATGGAGTGGAGTTTGCAACTGAAAAGAAACTTTGTGTTCCCTTTAATCTAGGTGAAGGACGGCTTTCACACACACATATCTCTCAGAACTGAGCATGTGGAGAGACGTTCGTTCATCCAGCACAATTGGAACGAGTTGCAGGTGAAACCCTTACTCTGGTTTCTCAGTCTGTTTCCTAGTGCCGCTTTGAAGTGCCTGCCGTTTTCACTGTAAAACCGATTTGGAGCTTGTACCTCCCCATATATATGTATGGAGTGGGGTTTGCAACTGAAAAGAAATTTTGTGTTCCCTTCAAGCTAGGTGAAGGACGGCTTTCACACACACTTATCTCTCGGAACTGAGCATGTGGAGAGACGTTCGTTCATCCAGCACAAAGGGAACGGGTTGCAGTAGAAACCCTTACTCTGGTTTCTCAGTTTGTTTCCTAGTGCCGGTTTGAAGTGCCTGCCGTTTTCACTGTAAAACCGAGTTGGAGCTTGTACCTCCCCATATATATCTATGGAGTGGAGTTTGCAACTGAAAAGAAACTTTGTGTTCCCTTCAAGCTAGGTGAAGGATGGCTTTCACACACAATTATCTCTCGGAACTGAGCATGTGGAGAGACGTTCGTCATCCAGCACCAAGGGAACGGGTTGCAGGAGAAACCCTTACTCTGGTTTCTCAGTCTGATTCCCAGTGCCGGTTTGAAGTGCCTGCCGTTTTCACTGTAAAACCGAGTTGGAGCTTGTACCTCCCCATATATATGTATGGAGTGGAGTTTGCAACTGAAAAGAAACTTTGTGTTCCCTTCAAGCTAGGTGAAGCACGGCTTTCACACACAATTACCTCTCGGAACTGGGCATGTGGAGAGACGTTCGTTCATCCAGCACAAAGGGAACGGGTTGCAGGACAAACCCTTACTCTATTTTCTCAGTCTGTTTCCTAGTGCCTGTTTGAAGTGCCTGCCGTTTTCACTGTAAAACCGAGTTGGAGCTTGTTCCTCCCCATATATATGTATGGAGTGGAGTTTGCAACTGAAAAGAAACTTTGTGTTCCCTTCAAGCTAGGTGAAGGACGGCTTTCACACACACTTATCTTTCAGAACTGAGCATGTGGAGAGACGTTCGTTCATCCAGCACAAAGGGAACGGGTTGCAGGAGAAACCCTTACTCTGGTTTCTCAGTCTGTTTCCCAGTGCCAGTTTGAAGTGCCTGTCGTTTTCACTGTAAAACCGAGTTGGAGCTTGTTCCTCCCCATATATATGTATGGAGTGGAGGTTGCAACCTGAAGAAACTATGTGTCCCCTTCAAACTAGTTGAAGGACGGCTTTCACACACACTTATCTCTCGGAACTGAGCATGTGGAGAGACGTTCGTTCATCCAGCACAAAGGGAACGGGTTGCAGGAGAATCCCTTACTCTGGTTTCTCAGTCTGTTTCCCAGTGCCGGGTTGAAGTGCCTGCCGTTTTCGCTGTAAAACTGAGTTGGAGCTTGTACCTCCCCATATATATGTATGGAGTGGAGTTGGCAACTGAAAAGAAACTTTGTGTTCCCTTCAAGCTAGGTGAAGGACGGCTTTCACAAACACTTATCTCTCAGAACTGAGCATGTGGAGAGACGTTCGTTCATCCAGCACAAAGGGAACGGGTTGCAGGGAAACCATTACTCTGGTTTCTCAGTCTGTTTCCTAGTGCCGGTTTGAAGTGCCTGCCGTTTTCACTGTAAAACCGATTTGGAGCTTGTACCTCCCCCTATATATGTATGGAGTGGAGTTTGCAACTCAAAAGAAACTTTGTGTTCCCTTCAAGCTAGGTTAAGGACGGCTTTCACACACACTTATCTCTCGGAACTGAGCATGTGGAGAGACGTTCGTTCATCCAGCACAAAGGGAACGGGTTGCCGGAGAAACCCTTACTCTGGTTTCTCAGTCTGTTTCCTAGTGCCGGTTTGAATTGCCTGCCGTTTTCACTGTAAAACCGAGTTGGAGCATGTACCTCCCCATATATTTGTATGGAGTGGAGTTTGCAACTGAAAAGAAACTTTGTGTTCCCTTCAAGCTAGGTGAAGAACGGCTTTCACACACACTTATCTCTCAGAACTGAGCATGTGGAGAGACGTTCGTTCATCCAGCACAAAGGGAACGGGTTGCAGGAGAAACCCTTACTCTGGTTTCTCAGTCTGTTTCCTTGTGCCGGTTTGAAGTGCCTGCAGTTTTCACTGTAAAACCGAGTTGGAGCATGTACCTCCCCATATATATGTATGGAGTGGAGTTTGCAACTGAAAAGAAACTTTGTGTTCCCTTCAAGCTAGGTGAAGGACGGCTTTCACACACACTTATCTCTCAGAACTGAGCATGTGGAGAGACGTTCGTTCATCCAGCACAAAGGGAACGGGTTGCAGGAGAAACCTTTACTCTGGTTTCTCAGTCTGTTTCCTAGTGCCGGTTTGAAGTGCCTGCCGTTTTCACTGTAAAACCGAGTTGGAGCATGTACCTCCCCATATATATGTATGGAGTGGAGTTTGCAACTGAAAAGAAACTTTGTGTTCCCTTCAAGCTAGGTGAAGGACGGCTTTCACACACACTTATCTCTCAGAACTGAGCATGTGGAGAGACGTTCGTTCATCCAGCACAAAGGGAACGGGTTGCAGGAGAAACCCTTACTCTGGTTTCTCAGTCTGTTTCCTAGTGCCGGTTTGAAGTGCCTGCCGTTTTCACTGTAAAACCGAGTTGGAGCTTGTACCACCCCATATATATGTATGGAGTGGTGTTTGCAACTGAAAAGAAACTTTGTGTTCCCTTCAAGCTAGGTGAAAGACGGCTTTCACACACACATATCTCTCAGAATTGGGCATGTGGAGAGACGTTCGTTCATCCAGCACAAAGGGAACGGGTTGCAGGAGAAACCCTTACTCTGGTTTCTCAGTCTGTTTCCTAGTGCCGGTTTGAAGTGCCTGCCGTTTTCACTGTAAAACCGAGTTGGAGCTTGTACCTCCCCATATATATGTATGGAGTGGAGTTTGCAACTGAAAAGAAACTTTGTGTTCCCTTTAAACTAGGTGAAGGACAGCTTTCACACACACATATCTCTCAGAACTGAGCATGTGGAGAGACGTTCGTTCATCCAGCACAATTGGAACGAGTTGCAGGTGAAACCCTTACTCTGGTTTCTCAGTCTGTTTCCTAGTACCGGTTTGAAATTCCAGCCGTTTTCACTGTAAAACCGAGTTGGAGCTTGTACCACCCCATATATATGTATGGATTGGTGTTTGCAACTGAAAAGAAACTTTGTGTTCCCTTCAAGCTAGGTGAAGAACGGCTTTCACACACACTTATCTCTCAGAACTGTGCATGTGGAGAGACGTTCGTTCATCCAGCACAAAGGGAACGGGTTGCACGAGAAACCCTTACTCTGGTTTCTCAGTCTGTTTCCTAGTGCCGGTTTGAAGTGCCTGCCGTTTTCACTGTAAAACCGAGTTGGAGCTTGTACCTCCCCATATATATGTATGGAGTGGAGTTTGCAACTTAAAAGAAACTTTGTGTTCCCTTCAAGCTAGGTGAAGGACGGGTTTCACACACACTTATCTCTCGGGACTGAGCATGTGGAGAGACGTTCGATCATCCAGCACAAAGGGAACGGGTTGCAGGAGAAACCGTTACTCTGGTTTCTCAGTCTGTTTCCTAGTGCCGGTTTGAAGTGCCTGCCGTTTCCACTGTAAAACCGAGTTGGAGCTTGTACCTACCCCTATATATGTATGGAGTGGAGTTTGCAACTGAAAAGAAACTTTGTGTTCCCTTCAAGATAGGTGAAGGACGGCTTTCACACACACTTATCTCTCGGAACTGAGCATGTGGAGAGACGTTCGTTCATCCAGCACAAAGGAAACGGGTTGCAGGGGAAACCCTTACTCTGGTTTCTCAGTCTGTTTCCTAGTGCCGGTTTGAAGTGCCTGCCGTTTTCACTGTAAAACCGAGTTGGAGCTTGTTCCTCCCCATATATATGTATGGAGTGGAGTTTGCAACTGAAAAGAAACTTTGTGTTCCCTTCAAGCTAGGTGAAGGACGGCATTCACACACACTTATCTCTCAGAACTGAGCATGTGGAGAGACGTTCGTTCATCCAGCACAAAGGGAACGGGTTACAGGAGAAACCCTTACACTGGTTTCTCAGTCTGTTTCCTAGTGCCGGTTTGAAGTGCCTGCCGTTTCCACTGTAAAACCGAGTTGGAGCTTGTACCTCCCCATATATATGTATGGAGTGGAGTTTGCAACTGAAAAGAAACTTTGTGTTCCCTTCAAGCTAGGTGAAGTACGGCTTTCACACACACTTATCTCTCGGGACTGAGCATGTGGAGAGACGTTCGTTCATCCAGCACAAAGGGAACGGGTTACAGGAGAAACCCTTACTCTGATTTCTCAGTCTGTTTCCTAGTGCCGGTATGAAGTGCCTGCCGTTTCCACTGTAAAACCGAGTTAGAGCTTGTACCTCCCCATATATATGTATGGAGTGGAGTTTGTAACTGAAAAGAAACTTTGTGTTCCCTTCAAGATAATTGAAGGACGGCTTTCACACACACTTATCTCTCGGAACTGAGCATGTGGAGAGACGTTCGTTCATCCAGCACAAAGGGAACGGGTTGCAGGAGAAACCCTTACTCTGGTTTCTCAGTCTGTTTCCTAGTGCCGGTTTGCAGTGCCTGCCGTTTTCACTGTAAAACCGATTTGGAGCTTGTACCTCCCCATATATATGTATGGAGTGGAGTTGGCAACTGAAAAGAAACTTTGTGTTCCCTTCAAGCTAGGTTAAGGACGGCTTTCACACACACTTATCTCTTAGAACTGAGCATGTGGAGAGACGTTCGTTCATCCAGCACAAAGGGAACGGGTTACAGTAGAAACCCTTACTCTGGTTTCTCAGTCTGTTTCCTAGTGCCGGTTTGAAGTGCCTGCCGTTTTCACTGTAAAACCGATTTGGAGCTTGTACCTCCCCCTATATATGTATGGAGTGGAGTTTGCAACTCAAAAGAAACTTTGAATTCCCTTCAAGCTAGGTTAAGGACGGCTTCACACACACTTATCTCTCGGAACTGAGCATGTGGAGAGACGTTCGTTCATCCAGCACAAAGGGAACGGGTTGCAGGAGAAACCCTTACTCTGGTTTCTCAGTCTGTTTCCTAGTGCCGGTTTGATGTGCCTACAATTTTCACTGTAAAACCTAGTTGGAGCTTGTTCCTCCCCATATATATGTATGGAGTGGGGTTTGCAACTGAAAAGAAACTTTGTGTCCCTTCAAGCAAGGTGAAGGACGGCTTTCACACACACGTATCTCTCAGAACTGAGCATGTGGAGAGACGTTCGTTCATCCAGCACAAAGGGAACGGGTTGCAGTTGAAACCCTTTCTCTGGTTTCTCAGTCTGTTTCCTAGTGCCGGTTTTATGTGCCTGAAATTTTCACTGTAAAACCGATTTGGAGCTTGTACCTCCCCCTATATATGTATGGATTGGAGTTTGCAACTGAAAAGAAACTTTGTGTTCCCTTCAAGCTAGGTGAAGGACGGCTTTCACACACACTTATCTCTCGGAACTGAGCATGTGTAGAGACGTTCGTTCATCCAGCACATAGGGAACGGGTTGCAGGAGAAACCCTGGTTTCTCAGTCTGTTTCCTAGTGCCGGTTTGAAGTGTCTGCCGTTTTCATTGTAAAACCGAATTGGAGCTTGTAGCTCCCCATATATATGTATGGAGTGGAGTTTGCAACTGAAAAGAAACTTTGTGTTCCCTTCAAGCTAGGTGAAGGACGGCTTTCACACACACTTATCTCTCGGGAACTGAGCATGTGGAGTGACGTTCGTTCATCCAGCACAAAGGGAACGGGTTACAGGAAAAACCCTTACTCTGGTTTCTCAGTCTGTTTCCTTGTGCCGGTTTGAAGTGCCTGCCGTTTTCACTGTAAAACCGAGTTGGAACTTGTACCGCCCCATAGATATGTATGGAGTGGAGTTTGCAACTGAAAAGAAACTTTGTGTTCCCTACAAGCTAGTTGAAGTACGGCTTTCACACACACTTACCTCTCAGAACTGAGCATGTGGAGAGACGTTCGTTCATCCAGCACAAAGGGAACGGGTTGCAGGAGAAACCCTTACTCTGGTTTCTCAGTCTGTTTCCTAGTGCCGGTTTGAAGTGCCTGCCGTTTTCACTATAAAACCGAGTTGGAGCTTGTACCTCCCCATATATATGTATGGAGTGGGGTTTGCAACTGAAAAGAAACTTTGTGTTCCCTTCAAGCTAGGTGAAGGACGGCTTTCACACACACTTATCTCTCAGAACTGAGCATGTGGAGAGACGTTCGTTCATCCAGCACAAAGGGAACGGGTTGCAGTTGAAACCCTTTCTCTGGTTTCTCAGTCTGTTTCCTAGTGCCGGTTTTATGTGCCTGAAATTTTCACTGTAAAACCGATTTGGAGCTTGTACCTCCCCCTATATATGTATGGATTGGAGTTTGCAACTGAAAAGAAACTTTGTGTTCCCTTCAAGCTAGGTGAAGGACGGCTTTCACACACACTTATCTCTCGGAACTGAGCATGTGTAGAGACGTTCGTTCATCCAGCACATAGGGAACGTGTTGCAGGAGAAACCCTGGTTTCTCAGTCTGTTTCCTAGTGCCGGTTTGAAGTGTCTGCCGTTTTCATTGTAAAACCGAATTGGAGCTTGTAGCTCCCCATATATATGTATGGAGTGGAGTTTGCAACTGAAAAGAAACTTTGTGTTCCCTTCAAGCTAGGTGAAGGACGGCTTTCACACACAATTATCTCTCGGGAACTGAGCATGTGGGGTGACGTTCGTTCATCCAGCACAAAGGGAACGGGTTACAGGAAAAACCCTTACTCTGGTTTCTCAGTCTGTTTCCTAGTGCCGGTTTGAAGTGCCTGCCGTTTTCACTGTAAAACCGAGTTGGAACTTGCACCGCACCATAGATATGTATGGAGTGGAGTTGGCAACTGAAAAGAAACTTTGTGTTCCCTACAAGCTAGTTGAAGTACGGCTTTCACACACACTTACCTCTCAGAACTGAGCATGTGGAGAGACGTTCGTTCATCCAGCACAAAGGGAACGGGTTGCAGGAGAAACCCTTACTCTGGTTTCTCAGTCTGTTTCCTAGTGCCGGTTTGAAGTGCCTGCCGTTTTCACTATAAAACCGAGTTGGAGCTTGTACCTCCCCATATATATGTATGGAGTGGAGTTTGCAACTGAAAAGAAACTTTGTGTTTCCTTCAAGCTAGGTGAAGGACGGCTTTCACACACACTTATCTCTCAGAACTGAGCATGTGGAGAGACGTTCGTTCATCCAGCACAAAGGGAACGTGTTGCAGGAGAAACCCTTACTATGGTTTCTCAGTCTGTTTCCTAGTGCCGGTTTGAAGTGCCTGCCGTTTTCACTGTAAAACCGAGTTGGAGCTTGTACCTCCCCATATATATGTATGGAGTGGAGTTTGCAACTGAAAAGAAACTTTGTGTTCCCTTCAAGCTAGGTGAAGGACGGCTTTCACACACACTTATCTCTCAGAACTGAGCATGTGGAGAGACGTTCGTTCATCCAGCACAAAGGGAACGGGTTGCAGGAGAAACCCTTACTCTGGTTTCTCAGTATTCTTCCTAGTGCCGGTTTGAAGTGCCTGCCGTTTTCACTGTAAAACCGAGTTGGAGCTTGTACCTCCCCATATATATGTATGGAGTGCAGTTTGCAACTGAAAAGAAACTTTGTGTTCCCTTCAAGCTAGGTGAAGGACGGCTTTCACACACACTTATCTCTCAGAACTGAGCATGTGGAGAGACGTTCGTTCATCCAGCACAATGGGAACGGGTTGCAGGAGAAACCTTTACTCTGGTTTCTCAGTCTGTTTCCTAGTGCCGGTTTGAAGTGCCTGCCGTTTTCACTGTAAAACCGAGTTGGAGCTTGTACTTCCCCATATATATATATGGAGAGTAGTTTGCAACTGAAAAGAAACTTTGTGTTCCCTTCAAGCTAGTTGAAGGTCGGCTTTCACACACACTTATCTCTCAGAACTGAGCATGTGGAGAGACGTTCTTTCATCCAGCACGAAGGGAACGGGTTGCAGGAGAAACCCTTACTCTGGTTTCTCAGTCTGTTTCCTAGTGCCGGTTTGAAGTGTCTGCCGTTTTCACTGTAAAACCGAGTTGGAGCTTCTACTTCCCCATATATATGTATGGAGTGGAGTTTGCAACTGAAAAGAAACTTTGTGTTCCCTTCAAACTAGGTGAAGGACGGCTTTCACACACACATATCTCTCAGAACTGAGCATGTGGAGAGACGTTCGTTCATCCAGCACAAATGGAACGAGTTGCAGGTGAAACCCTTACTCTGGTTTCTCAGTCTGTTTCCTAGTGCCGGTTTGAAGTGCCTGCCGTTTTCACTGTAAAATCGAGTTGGAGCTTGTACCTCCCCATATATATGTATGGAGTGGAGTTTGCAACTGAAAAGAAACTTTGTGTTCCCTTCAAGCTAGGTGAATGACGGCTTTCACACACACTTATCTCTCAGAACTGAGCATGTGGAGAGACGTTCGTTCATCCAGCACAAAGGGAACGGGTTGCAGGAGAAACCCTTACTCTGGTTTCTCAGTCTGTTTCCTAGTGCCGGTTTGAAGTGCCTGCCGTTTTCACTGTAAAGCCGAGTTGGAGCATGTACCTCCCCATATATATGTATGGAGTGGAGTTTGCAACTGAAAAGAAACTTTGTGTTCCCTTCAAGCTAGGTGAAGGACGGCTTTCACACACACTTATCTCTCGGAAATGAGCATGTGGAGAGACTTTCGTTCATCCAGCACAAAGGGAACGGGTTGCAGGAGAAACACTTACTCTGGTTTCTCAGTCTGTTCCTAGTGCCGGTTTGAAGTGCCTGCAGTTTTCACTGTAAAACCGATTTGGAGCTTGAACCTCCCCATATAAATATACGAGTGGAGTTTGCAACTTAAAAGAAACTTTGTGTTCCCTTCAAGCTAGGTGAAGGACGGCTTTCACACACACTTATCTCTCAGAACTGAGCATGTGGAGAGACGTTCGTTCATCCAGCACCAAGGGAACGGGTTGCAGGTGAAACCTTTACTCTCGTTTCTCAGTCTGTTTCCTAGTGCCGGTTTGAAGTGCCTGCCGTTTTCACTATAAAACCGAGTTGGAGCTTGTACCTCCCCATATATATGTATGGAGTGGAATTTGCAACTGAAAAGAAACTTTGTGTTCCCTTCAAGCTAGGTGAAGGACGGATTTCACACACACTTATCTTTCAGAACTGAGCATGTGGAGAGACGTTCGTTCATCCAGCACAAAGGGAACGGTTTGCAGGAGAAACCCTATCTCTGGTTTCTCAGTCTGTTTCCTAGTGCCGGTTTGAAGTGCCTGCCGTTTTCACTGTAAAACCGAGTTGGAACTTGTACCGCCCCATATATATGTATGGAGTGGAGTTTGCAACTGAAAAGAAACTTTGTGTTCCCTTCAAGCTAGGTGAAGGACGGCTTTCACACACACTTATCTCTCACAACTGAGCATGTTGAGAGACCTTCGTTCATCCAGCATAAAGGGAACGGTTGCAGGAAAACCCTACTCTGGTTTCTCAGTCTGTTTCCTAGTGCCGGTTTGAAGTGCCTGCCGTTTTCACTGTAAAACCGAGTTGGAGCTTGTACCTCCCCATATACATGTATGGAGTGGAGTTTGCAACTGAAAAGAAACTTTGTGTTCCCTTCAAGCTATGTGAAGAACGGCTTTCACACACACTTATCTCTCAGAACTGAGCATGTGGATAGACGTTCGTTCATCCAGTACAAAGGGAACGGGTTGCAGGAGAAACCCTTACTCTGGTTTCTCAGTCTGTTTCCTAGTGCCGGTTTGAAGTGCCTGCCGTTTTCACTGTAAAACCGAGTTGGAGCATGTACCTCCCCATATATATGTATGGAGTGGAGTTTGCAACTGAAAAGAAACTTTGTGTTCCCTTCAAGCTAGGTGAAGGATGGCTTTCACACACACTTATCTCTCAGAACTGACCATGTGGAGAGACGTTCGTTCATCCAGCACAAAGGGAACGGGTTGCAGGAGAACCCCTTACTCTGGTTTCTCAGTCTGTTTCATAGTGCCGGTTTGAAGTGCCTGCCGTTTTCACTGTAAAACCGAGTTGTAGCTTGTACCTCCCCATATATATGTATGAAGTGGAGTTTGCTACTGAAAAGAAACTTTGTGTTCCCTTCAAGCTAGGTGAAGGACGGCTTTCACACACACTTATCTCTCAGAACTGAGCATGTGGAGAGAGGTTCGTTCATCCAGCACAAAGGGAACGGGTAGCAGGAGAAACCCTTACTCTGGTTTCTCATTCTGTTTCCTAGTGCCGGATTGAAGTGCCTGCCGTTTTCACTGTAAAACCGAGTTGGAGCTTGTACCTCCCCATATATATGTATGGAGTGGAGTTTGCAACTGAAAAGAATCTTTGTGTTCCCTTCAAGCTAGGTGAAGGACTGCTTTCACACACACTTATCTCTCGGAACTGAGCATGTGGAGAGACGTTCGTTCATCCAGCACAAATGGAACGGGTTACAGGAGAAACCCTTACTCTGGTTTCTCAGTCTGTTTCCTAGTGCCGGTTTGAAGTGCCTGCCGTTTTCACTGTAAAACAGAGTTGGAGCTTGTACCTCCCCATATATATGTATGGAGTGGAGTTTGCAACTGAAAAGAAACATTGTGTTCCCTTCAAGCTAGGTGAAGGACGGCTTTCACACACACTTCTCTCTCGGAACTGAGCATTTGGAGAGACGTTCGTTCATCCAGCACAAAGGGAACGGGTTGCAGGAGAAACCCTTACTCTGCTTTCTCAGTCTGTTTCCTAGTGCCGCTTTGAAGTGCCTGCCGTTTTCACTGTAACACCGATTTGGAGCTTGTACCTCCCCATATGTATGTATGGAGTGGGTTTTGCAACTGAAAAGAAACTTTGTGTTCCCTTCAAGCTAGGTGAAGGACGGCTTTCACACACACTTATCTCTCGGAACTGAGCATGTGGAGAGACGTTCGTTCATCCAGCACAAAGGGAACGGGTTGCAGTAGAAACCCTTACTCTGGTTTCTCAGTTTGTTTCCTAGTGCCGGTTTGAAGTGCCTGCCGTTTTCACTGTAAAACCGAGTTGGAGCATGTACCTCCCCATATATTTGTATGGAGTGGAGTTTGCAACTGAAAAGAAACTTTGTGTTCCCTTCAAGCTAGGTTAAGGATGGCTTTCACACACAATTATCTCTCGGAACTGAGCATGTGGAGAGAGGTTCGTTCATCCAGCACCAAGGGAACGGGTTGCAGGAGAAACCCTTACTCTGGTTTCTCCGTCTGATTCCCAGTGCCGGTTTGAAGTGCCTGCCGTTTTCACTGTAAAACCGAGTTGGAGCTTGTACCTCCCCATATATATGTATGGAGTGGAGTTTGCAACTGAAAAGAAACTTTGTGTTCCCTTCAAGCTAGGTGAAGGATGGCTTTCACACACACTTATCTTTCAGAACTGAGCATGTGGAGAGACGTTCGTTCATCCAGCACAAAGGGAACGGGTTGCAGGAGAAACCCTTACTCTGGTTTCTCAGTCTGTTTCCCAGTGCCAGTTTGAAGTGCCTGCCGTTTTCACTGTAAAACCGAGTTGGAGCTTGTTCCTCCCCATATATATGTATGGAGTGGAGTTTGAAACTGAAAGAAACTATGTGTCCCCTTCAAACTAGTTGAAGGACGGCTTTCACACACACTTATCTCTCAGAACTGAGCATGTGGAGAGACGTTCGTTCATCCAGCACAAAGGGAACGGGTTGCAGGAGAATCCCTTACTCTGGTTTCTCAGTCTGTTTCCCAGTGCCGGGTTGAAGTGCCTGCCGTTTTCACTGTAAAACCGAGTTGGAGCTTGTACCTCCCCATATATATGTATGGAGTGGAGTTTGCAACTGAAAAGAAACTTTGTGTTCCCTTCAAGCTAGGTGAAGGACGGCTTTCACACACAATTATCTCTCAGAACTGAGCATGTGGAGAGACGTTCGTTCATCCAGCACAAAGGGAACGGGTTGCAGGAGAAACCCTTACTCTGGTTTCTCAGTCTGTTTCCTAGTGCCGGTTTGAAGTGCCTGCCGTTTTCACTGTAAAACCGTGTTGGAGCTTGTACCTACCCCTATATATGTATGGAGTGGAGTTTGCAACTCAAAAGAAACTTTGTGTTCCCTTCAAGCTAGGTTAAGGACGGCTTTCACACACACTTATCTCTCGGAACAGAGCATGTGGAGAGACGTTCGTTCATCCAGCACAAAGGGAACGGGTTGCCGGAGAAACCCTTACTCTGGTTTCTCAGTCTGTTTCCTAGTGCCGGTTTGAAGTGCCTGCCGTTTTCACTGTAAAACCGAGTTGGAGCATGTACCTCCCCATATATTTTTATGGAGTGGAGTTTGCAACTGAAAAGAAACTTTGTGTTCCCTTCAAGCTAGGTGAAGGACGGCTTTCACACACACTTATCTCTCGGAAATGAGCATGTGGAGAGACTTTCGTTCATCCAGCACAAAGGGAACGGGTTGCAGGAGAAACACTTACTCTGGTTTCTCAGTCTGTTCCTAGTGCCGGTTTGAAGTGCCTGCAGTTTTCACTGTAAAACCGATTTGGAGCTTGAACCTCCCCATATAAATATACGAGTGGAGTTTGCAACTTAAAAGAAACTTTGTGTTCCCTTCAAGCTACGTGAAGGACGGCTTTCACACACACTTATCTCTCAGAACTGAGCATGTGGAGAGACGTTCGTTCATCCAGCACCAAGGGAACGGGTTGCAGGTGAAACCTTTACTCTCGTTTCTCAGTCTGTTTCCTAGTGCCGGTTTGAAGTGCCTGCCGTTTTCACTATAAAACCGAGTTGGAGCTTGTACCTCCCCATATATATGTATGGAGTGGAATTTGCAACTGAAAAGAAACTTTGTGTTCCCTTCAAGCTAGGTGAAGGACGGATTTCACACACACTTATCTTTCAGAACTGAGCATGTGGAGAGACGTTCGTTCATCCAGCACAAAGGGAACGGTTTGCAGGAGAAACCCTATCTCTGGTTTCTCAGTCTGTTTCCTAGTGCCGGTTTGAAGTGCCTGCCGTTTTCACTGTAAAACCGAGTTGGAACTTGTACCGCCCCATATATATGTATGGAGTGGAGTTTGCAACTGAAAAGAAACTTTGTGTTCCCTTCAAGCTAGGTGAAGGACGGCTTTCACACACACTTATCTCTCACAACTGAGCATGTTGAGAGACCTTCGTTCATCCAGCATAAAGGGAACGGTTGCAGGAAAACCCTACTCTGGTTTCTCAGTCTGTTTCCTAGTGCCGGTTTGAAGTGCCTGCCGTTTTCACTGTAAAACCGAGTTGGAGCTTGTACCTCCCCATATACATGTATGGAGTGGAGTTTGCAACTGAAAAGAAACTTTGTGTTCCCTTCAAGCTAGGTGAAGGACGGCTTTCACACACACATATCTCTCACAACTGGGCATGTGGAGAGACGTTCGTTCATCCAGCACAAAGGAACCGGTTGCACGAGAAACCCTTACTCTGATTTCTCAGTCTGTTCCCTAGTGCCGGTTTGAAGTGCCTGACGTTTTCACTGTAAAACCGAGTTGGAGCTTGTACCTCCCCATATATATGTATGGAGTGGATTTTGCAACTGGAAAGAAACTTTGTGTTCCCTTCAAGCTAGGTGAAGGACGGCTTTCACACACACTTATCTCTCAGAACTGAGCATGTGGAGAGACGTTCGTTCATCCAGCACAAAGGGAACGGTTTGCAGGAGAAACCCTTACTCTGCTTTCTCAGTCTGTTTCCTAGTGCCGGTTTGAAGTGCCTGCCGTTTTCACAGTAAAACCGAGTTGGAGCATGTACCTCCCCATATATATGTATGGAGTGGAGTTTGCAACTGAAAAGAAACTTTGTGTTCCCTTCAAGCTATGTGAAGGACGGCTTTCACACACACTTATCTCTCAGAACTGAGCATGTGGATAGACGTTCGTTCATCCAGTACAAAGGGAACGGGTTGCAGGAGAAACCCTTACTCTGGTTTCTCAGTCTGTTTCCTAGTGCCGGTTTGAAGTGCCTGCCGTTTTCACTGTAAAACCGAGTTGGAGCATGTACCTCCCCATATATATGTATGGAGTGGAGTTTGCAACTGAAAAGAAACTTTGTGTTCCCTTCAAGCTAGGTGAAGGATGGCTTTCACACACACTTATCTCTCAGAACTGACCATGTGGAGAGACGTTCGTTCATCCAGCACAAAGGGAACGGGTTGCAGGAGAACCCCTTACTCTGGTTTCTCAGTCTGTTTCATAGTGCCGGTTTGAAGTGCCTGCCGTTTTCACTGTAAAACCGAGTTGTAGCTTGTACCTCCCCATATATATGTATGAAGTGGAGTTTGCTACTGAAAAGAAACTTTGTGTTCCCTTCAAGCTATGTGAAGGACGGCTTTCACACACACTTATCTCTCAGAACTGAGCATGTGGAGAGAGGTTCGTTCATCCAGCACAAAGGGAACGGGTAGCAGGAGAAACCCTTACTCTGGTTTCTCATTCTGTTTCCTAGTGCCGGATTGAAGTGCCTGCCGTTTTCACTGTAAAACCGAGTTGGAGCTTGTACCTCCCCATATATATGTATGGAGTGGAGTTTGCAACTGAAAAGAATCTTTGTGTTCCCTTCAAGCTAGGTGAAGGACTGCTTTCACACACACTTATCTCTCGGAACTGAGCATGTGGAGAGACGTTCGTTCATCCAGCACAAATGGAACGGGTTACAGGAGAAACCCTTACTCTGGTTTCTCAGTCTGTTTCCTAGTGCCGGTTTGAAGTGCCTGCCGTTTTCACTGTAAAACAGAGTTGGAGCTTGTACCTCCCCATATATATGTATGGAGTGGAGTTTGCAACTGAAAAGAAACATTGTGTTCCCTTCAAGCTAGGTGAAGGACGGCTTTCACACACACTTCTCTCTCGGAACTGAGCATTTGGAGAGACGTTCGTTCATCCAGCACAAAGGGAACGGGTTGCAGGAGAAACCCTTACTCTGCTTTCTCAGTCTGTTTCCTAGTGCCGCTTTGAAGTGCCTGCCGTTTTCACTGTAACACCGATTTGGAGCTTGTACCTCCCCATATGTATGTATGGAGTGGGTTTTGCAACTGAAAAGAAACTTTGTGTTCCCTTCAAGCTAGGTGAAGGACGGCTTTCACACACACTTATCTCTCGGAACTGAGCATGTGGAGAGACGTTCGTTCATCCAGCACAAAGGGAACGGGTTGCAGTAGAAACCCTTACTCTGGTTTCTCAGTTTGTTTCCTAGTGCCGGTTTGAAGTGCCTGCCGTTTTCACTGTAAAACCGAGTTGGAGCATGTACCTCCCCATATATTTGTATGGAGTGGAGTTTGCAACTGAAAAGAAACTTTGTGTTCCCTTCAAGCTAGGTTAAGGATGGCTTTCACACACAATTATCTCTCGGAACTGAGCATGTGGAGAGAGGTTCGTTCATCCAGCACCAAGGGAACGGGTTGCAGGAGAAACCCTTACTCTGGTTTCTCCGTCTGATTCCCAGTGCCGGTTTGAAGTGCCTGCCGTTTTCACTGTAAAACCGAGTTGGAGCTTGTACCTCCCCATATATATGTATGGAGTGGAGTTTGCAACTGAAAAGAAACTTTGTGTTCCCTTCAAGCTAGGTGAAGGACGGCTTTCACACACACTTATCTTTCAGAACTGAGCATGTGGAGAGACGTTCGTTCATCCAGCACAAAGGGAACGGGTTGCAGGAGAAACCCTTACTCTGGTTTCTCAGTCTGTTTCCCAGTGCCAGTTTGAAGTGCCTGCCGTTTTCACTGTAAAACCGAGTTGGAGCTTGTTCCTCCCCATATATATGTATGGAGTGGAGTTTGAAACTGAAAGAAACTATGTGTCCCCTTCAAACTAGTTGAAGGACGGCTTTCACACACACTTATCTCTCAGAACTGAGCATGTGGAGAGACGTTCGTTCATCCAGCACAAAGGGAACGGGTTGCAGGAGAATCCCTTACTCTGGTTTCTCAGTCTGTTTCCCAGTGCCGGGTTGAAGTGCCTGCCGTTTTCACTGTAAAACCGAGTTGGAGCTTGTACCTCCCCATATATATGTATGGAGTGGAGTTTGCAACTGAAAAGAAACTTTGTGTTCCCTTCAAGCTAGGTGAAGGACGGCTTTCACACACAATTATCTCTCAGAACTGAGCATGTGGAGAGACGTTCGTTCATCCAGCACAAAGGGAACGGGTTGCAGGAGAAACCCTTACTCTGGTTTCTCAGTCTGTTTCCTAGTGCCGGTTTGAAGTGCCTGCCGTTTTCACTGTAAAACCGTGTTGGAGCTTGTACCTACCCCTATATATGTATGGAGTGGAGTTTGCAACTCAAAAGAAACTTTGTGTTCCCTTCAAGCTAGGTTAAGGACGGCTTTCACACACACTTATCTCTCGGAACAGAGCATGTGGAGAGACGTTCGTTCATCCAGCACAAAGGGAACGGGTTGCCGGAGAAACCCTTACTCTGGTTTCTCAGTCTGTTTCCTAGTGCCGGTTTGAAGTGCCTGCCGTTTTCACTGTAAAACCGAGTTGGAGCATGTACCTCCCCATATATTTTTATGGAGTGGAGTTTGCAACTGAAAAGAAACTTTGTGTTCCCTTCAAGCTAGGTGAAGGGCGGCTTTCACACACACTTATCTCTCAGAACTGAGCATGTGGAGAGACGTTCGTTCATCCAGCACAAAGGGAACGGTTTGCAGGAGAAACCCTTACTCTGCTTTCTCAGTCTGTTTCCTAGTGCCGGTTTGAAGTGCCTGCCGTTTTCACTGTAAAACCGAGTTGGAGCATGTACCTCCCCATATATATGTATGGAGTGGAGTTTGCAACTGAAAAGAAACTTTGTCTTCCCTTCAAGCTAGGTGAAGGACGGCTTTCACACACACTTATCTCTCAGAACTGAGCATGTGGAGAGACGTTCGTTCATCCAGCACAAAGGGAACGGGTTGCAGGAGAAAACCTTACTCTGGTTTCTCAGTCTGTTTCCTAGTGCCGGTTTGAAGTGCCTGCCGTTTTCACTGTAAAACCGAGTTGGAGCATGTACCTCCCCATATATATGTATGGAGTGGAGTTTGCAACTGAAAAGAAACTTTGTGTTCCCTTCAAGCTAGGTGAATGACGGCTTTCACACACACTTATCTCTCAGAACTGAGCATGTGGAGAGACGTTCGTTCATCCAGCACAAAGGGAACGGGTTGCAGGAGAACCCCTTACTCTGGTTTCTCAGTCTGTTTCATAGTGCCGGTTTGAAGTGCCTGCCGTTTTCACTGTAAAACCGAGTTGTAGCTTGTACCTCCCCATATATATGTATGAAGTGGAGTTTGCTACTGAAAAGAAACTTTGTGTTCCCTTCAAGCTAGGTGAAGGACGGCTTTCACACACACTTATCTCTCAGAACTGAGCATGTGGAGAGAGGTTCGTTCATCCAGCACAAAGGGAACGGGTAGCAGGAGAAAACCATACTCTGGTTTCTCATTCTGTTTCCTAGTGCCGGATTGAAGTGCCTGCCGTTTTCACTGTAAAATCGAGTTGGAGCTTGTACCTCCCCATATATATGTATGGAGTGGAGTTTGCAACTGAAAAGAAACTTTGTGTTCATTTCAAGCTAGGTGAAGGACGGCTTTCACACACACTTATTTCTAGGGACTGAGCATGTGGAGAGACGTTCGTTCATCCAGCACAAAGGGAACGGTTTGCAGGAGAAACCCTTACTCTGTTTTCTCAGTCTGTTTCCTAGTGCCGGTTTGAATTGCCTGCCTTTTTCACTGTAAAACCGAGTTGGAGCTTGTACCTCCCCATATATATGTATGGAGTGGAGTTTGCAACTGAAAAGAAACTTTGTGTTCCCTTCAAGATAGGTGAAGGACGGCTTTCACACACACTTATCTCTCGGAACTGAGCATGTGGAGAGACGTTCGTTCATCCAGCACAAAGTGAACGGGTTGCAGGAGATACCCTTACTCTGGTTTCTCAGTCTGTTTCCTAGTGCCGGTTTGAAGTGCCTGCCGTTTTCACTGTAAAACCGATTTGGAGCTTGTACCTCCCCCTATATATGTATGGAGTGGAGTTTGCAACTCAAAAGAAACTTTGTGTTCCCTTCAAGCTAGGTTAAGGACGGCTTTCACACACACTTATCTCTCGGAACTGAGCATGTGGAGAGACGTTCGTTCATCCAGCACAAAGGGAACGGGTTGCAGGAGAAACCCTTACTCTGGTTTCTCAGTCTGTTTCCTAGTGCCGGTTTGAAGTGCCTGCCGTTTTCACTGTAAAACCGATTTGGAGCTTGTACCTCCCCCTATATATGTATGGAGTGGAGTTTGCAACTCAAAAGAAACTTTGTGTTCCCTTCAAGCTAGGTTAAGGACGGCTTTCACACACACTTATCTCTCGGAACTGAGCATGTGGAGAGACGTTCGTTCATCCAGCACAAAGGGAACGGGTTGCCGGAGAAACCCTTACTCTGGTTTCTCAGTCTGTTTCCTAGTGCCGGTTTGAAGTGCCTGCCGTTTTCACTGTAAAACCGAGTTGGAGCATGTACCTCCCCATATATTTGTATGGAGTGGAGTTTGCAACTGAAAAGAAACTTTGTGTTCCCTTCAAGCTAGGTGAAGGACGGCTTTCACACACACTTATCTCTCAGAACTGAGCATGTGGAGAGACGTTCGTTCATCCAGCACAAAGGGAACGGGTTGCAGGAGAAACCCTTACTCTGGTTTCTCAGTCTGTTTCCTAGTGCCGGTTTGAAGTGCCTGCCGTTTTCACTGTAAAACCGAGTTGGAGCATGTACCTCCCCATATATATGTATGGAGTGGAGTTTGCAACTGAAAAGAAACTTTGTGTTCCCTTCAAGCTAGGTGAAGGACGGCTTTCACACACACTTATCTCTCAGAACTGAGCATGTGGAGAGACGTTCGTTCATCCAGCACAAAGGGAACGGGTTGCAGGAGAAACCCTTACTCTGGTTTCTCAGTCTGTTTCCTAGTGCCGGTTTGAAGTGCCTGCCGTTTTCACTGTAAAACCGAGTTGGAGGCAGTAGCTCCCCATATATATGTATGGAGTGGAGTTTGCAACTGAAAAGAAACTTTGTGTTCCCTTCAAGCGTGGTGAAGGACGGCTTTCACACACACTTATCTCTCAGAACTAAGCATGTGGAGAGACGTTCGTTGATCCAGCACAAAGGGAAAGGGTTGCAGGAGAAACCCTTACTCTGTTTTCTCAGTCTGTTTCCTAGTGCCGGTTTGAAGTGCCTGCCGTTTTCACTGTAAATCCGAGTTGGAGCTTGTACCTCCCCATATATATGTATGGAATGGAGTTTGCAACTGAAAAGAAACTTTGTGTTCCCTTCAAGCTAGGTGAAGGACGGCTTTCACACACACTTATCACTCGGAAATGAGCATGTGGAGAGACGTTCGTTCATCCAGCACAAAGGGAACGGGTTGCAGGGAAACACTTACTCTGGTTTCTCAGTCTGTTTCCCAGTGCCGATTTGAAGTGCCTGCCGTTTTCACTGTAAAACCGAGTTGGAGCTTGTACCTCCCCATATATATGTATGGAGTGGAGTTTGCAACTGAAAAGAAACTTTGTGTTCCCTTCAAGCTAGATGAAGGACGGTTTCACACACACTTATCTCTCAGAACTGAGCATGTGGAGGGACGTTCGTTCATCCAGCACCAAGGGAACGGGTTGCAGGGGAAACCCTTACTCTGCTTTCTCAGTCTGTTTCCTAGTGACAGTTTGAAGTGCCTGCTGTTTTCACTGTAAAACGGAGTTGGAGGTTGTAGCTCCCCATATATATGTATGGAGTGGAGTTTGCTACTGAAAAGAAACTTTGTGTTCCCTTGAAGCTAGGTGAAGGACGGCTTTCACACACACTTATCTCTCCGAACTGAGCATGTGGAGAGACGTTCGTTCATCCAGCACAAAGGGAACGGGTTGCAGGAGAAACCCTTACTCTGGTTTCTCAGTATGTTTCCTAGTGCCGGTTTGAAGTGCCTGCCGTTTTCACTGTAAAACCGAGTTGGAGCTTGTACCTCCCCAAATAAATGTATGGAGTGGAGTTTTGCAACTGAAAAGAAACTTTGTATTCCCTTCAAGCTAGGTGAAGGACGGCTTTCACACACACTTATCTCTCAGAACTGAGCATGTGGAGAGACGTTCGTTCATCCAGCACAAAGGGAACGGGTTGCAGGAGAAACCCTTACTCTGGTTTCTCAGTCTGTTTCCTAGTGCCGTTTTGAAGTGCCTGCCGTTTTCACTGTAAAACCGAGTTGGAGCTTGTACCTCCCCATATATATGTATGGAGTGGAGTTTGCAACTGAAAAGAAACTTTGTGTTCCTTTCAAGCTAGGTGAAGGACGGCTTTCACACACACTTATCTCTCAGAACTGAGCATGTGGATAGACGTTCGTTCATCCAGCACAAAGGGAACGGGTTGCAGGAGAAACCCTTACTCTGGTTTCTCAGTCTGTTTCCTAGTGCCAGTTTGAAGTGCCTGCTGTTTTCACTGTAAAACGGAGTTGGAGGTTGTAGCTCCCCATATATATGTATGGAGTGGAGTTTGCTACTGAAAAGAAACTTTGTGTTCCCTTGAAGCTCGGTGAAGGACGGCTTTCACACACACTTATCTCTCCGAACTGAGCATGTGGAGAGACGTTCGTTCATCAAGCACAAAGGGAACGGGTTGCAGGAGAAACCCTTACTCTGGTTTCTCAGTCTGTTTCCTAGTGCCGGTTTGAAGTGCCTGCCGTTTTCACTGTAAAACCGAGTTGGAGCTTGTACCTCCCCAAATAAATGTATGGAGTGGAGTTTGCAACTGAAAAGAAATTTTGTGTTCCCTTCAAGCTAGGTGAAGGACGGCTTTCACACACACTTATCTCTCAGAACTGAGCATGTGGAGAGACGTTCGTTCATCCAGCACAAAGGGAACGGTTTGCAGGAGAAACCCTTACTCTGCTTTCTCAGTCTGTTTCCCAGTGCCGGTTTGAAGTGCCTGCAGTTTTCACTGTAAAACCGAGTTGGAGCTTGTACCTCCCCATATACATGTATGGATTGGAGTTTGCAACTGAAAAGAAACTATGTGTTCCCTTCAAGCTATGTGAAGGACGGCTTTCACACACACTTATTTCTCAGAACTGAGCATGCGGAAAGACTTTCGTTCATCCAGCACAAAGGGAACGGTTTGCAGGCGAAACCCTTACTCTGGTTTCTCAGTCTGTTTCCTAGTGCCGGATTGAAGTGCCTGCCGTTTTCACTGTAAAACCGAGTTGGAGCTTGTACCTCCCCATATTTATGTATGGAGTGGAGTTGGAAACTGAAAAGAAACTTTGTGTTGCATTCAAGCTAGGTGAAGGACGGCTTTCACACACACTTATCTCTCAGAACTGAGCATGTGGAGAGACGTTCGTTCATCCAGCACAAAGGGAACGGGTTGCAGGAGAAACCCTTACTCTGGTGTCTCAGTCTGTTTCCTAGTGCCGGTTTGAAGTGCCTGCCGTTTTCACTGTAAAACCGAGTTGGAGCTTGTACCTCCCCATATATATGTATGGATTGGAGTTGGAAACTGAAAAGAAACTTTGTGTTCCCTTCAAGCTAGGTGAAGGACGGCTTTCACACACACTTATCTCTCAGAACTGAGCATGTGGAGAGACGTTCGTTCATCCAGCACAAAGGGAACGGGTTGCAGGGGAAACCCTTACTCTGGTTTCTCAGTCTGTTTCCTAGTGCCGGTTTGAAGTGCCTGCCGTTTTCACTGTAAAACCGAGTTGGAGCTTGTACCTCCCCATATATATGTATGGATTGGAGTTGGAAACTGAAAAGAAACTTTGTGTTCCCTTCAAGCTAGGTGAAGGACGGCTTTCACACACACTTAACCCTCAGAACTGAGCATGTGGAGAGACGTTCGTTCATCCAGCACAAAGGGAACGGTTTGCAGGAGAAACCCTTACTCTGGTTTCTCAGTCTGTTTCCTAGTGCCGGTTTGAAGTGCCTGCCGATTTCACTGTAAAACCGAGTTGGAGCTTGTACCTCCCCATATATATGTATGGATTGGAGTTGGAAACTGAAAAGAAACTTTGTGTTCCCTTCAAGCTAGGTGAAGGACGGCTTTCACACACACTTATCTCTCAGAACTGAGCATGTGGAGAGACGTTCGTTCATCCAGCACAAAGGGAAAGGGTTGCAGGAGAAACCCTTACTCTGGTTTCTCAGTCTGTTTCCTAGTGCCGGTTTGAAGTGCCTGCCGTTTTCACTGTAAAACCGATTTGGAGCTTGTACCTCCCCCTATATATGTATGGAGTGGAGTTTGCAACTCAAAAGAAACTTTGTGTTCCCTTCAAGCTAGGTGAAGGACGGCTTTCACACACACTTATCTCTCAGAACTGAGCATGTGGAGAGACGTTCGTTCATCCAGCACAAAGGGAACGGGTTGCAGGAGAAACCCTTACTCTGCTTTCTCAGTCTGTTTCCTAGCGCCGGTTTGAAGTGCCTGCCGTTTTCACTGTAAAACCGAGTTGGAGCATGTACCTCCCCATATATATGTATGGAGTGGAGTTTGCAACTGAAAAGAAACTTTGTGTTCCCTTCAAGCTAGGTGAAGGACGGCTTTCACACACACTTATCTCTCAGAACTGAGCATGTGGAGAGACGTTCGTTCATCCAGCACAAAGGGAACGGGTTGCAGGAGAAACCCTTACTCTGGTGTCTCAGTCTGTTTCCTAGTGCCGGTTTGAAGTGCCTGCCGTTTTCACTGTAAAACCGAGTTGGAGCTTGTACCTCCCCATATATATGTATGGATTGGAGTTGGAAACTGAAAAGAAACTTTGTGTTCCCTTCAAGCTAGGTGAAGGACGGCTTTCACACACACTTATCTCTCAGAACTGAGCATGTGGAGAGACGTTCGTTCATCCAGCACAAAGGGAACGGGTTGCAGGGGAAACCCTTACTCTGGTTTCTCAGTCTGTTTCCTAGTGCCGGTTTGAAGTGCCTGCCGTTTTCACTGTAAAACCGAGTTGGAGCTTGTACCTCCCCATATATATGTATGGATTGGAGTTGGAAACTGAAAAGAAACTTTGTGTTCCCTTCAAGCTAGGTGAAGGACGGCTTTCACACACACTTAACCCTCAGAACTGAGCATGTGGAGAGACGTTCGTTCATCCAGCACAAAGGGAACGGTTTGCAGGAGAAACCCTTACTCTGGTTTCTCAGTCTGTTTCCTAGTGCCGGTTTGAAGTGCCTGCCGATTTCACTGTAAAACCGAGTTGGAGCTTGTACCTCCCCATATATATGTATGGATTGGAGTTGGAAACTGAAAAGAAACTTTGTGTTCCCTTCAAGCTAGGTGAAGGACGGCTTTCACACACACTTATCTCTCAGAACTGAGCATGTGGAGAGACGTTCGTTCATCCAGCACAAAGGGAAAGGGTTGCAGGAGAAACCCTTACTCTGGTTTCTCAGTCTGTTTCCTAGTGCCGGTTTGAAGTGCCTGCCGTTTTCACTGTAAAACCGATTTGGAGCTTGTACCTCCCCCTATATATGTATGGAGTGGAGTTTGCAACTCAAAAGAAACTTTGTGTTCCCTTCAAGCTAGGTGAAGGACGGCTTTCACACACACTTATCTCTCAGAACTGAGCATGTGGAGAGACGTTCGTTCATCCAGCACAAAGGGAACGGGTTGCAGGAGAAACCCTTACTCTGCTTTCTCAGTCTGTTTCCTAGCGCCGGTTTGAAGTGCCTGCCGTTTTCACTGTAAAACCGAGTTGGAGCATGTACCTCCCCATATATATGTATGGAGTGGAGTTTGCAACTGAAAAGAAACTTTGTGTTCCCTTCAAGCTAGGTGAAGGACGGCTTTCACACACACTTATCTCTCAGAACTGAGCATGTGGAGAGACGTTCGTTCATCCAGCACAAAGGGAACGGGTTGCAGGAGAACCCCTTACTCTGGTTTCTCAGTCTTTTTCATAGTGCCGGTTTGAAGTGCCTGCCGTTTTCACTGTAAAACCGAGTTGTAGCTTGTACCTCCCCATATATATGTATGAAGTGGAGTTTGCTACTGAAAAGAAACTTTGTGTTCCCTTCAAGCTAGGTGAAGGACGGCTTTCACACACACTTATCTCTCAGAACTGAGCATGTGGAGAGAGGTTCGTTCATCCAGCACAAAGGGAACGGGTAGCAGGAGAAACCCTTACTCTGGTTTCTCATTCTGTTTCCTAGTGCCGGATTGAAGTGCCTGCCGTTTTCACTGTAAAACCGAGTTGGAGCTTGTACCTCCCCATATATATGTATGGAGTGGAGTTTGCAACTGAAAAGAAACTTTGTGTTCCCTTCAAGCTAGGTGAAGGACGGCTTTCACACACACTTATCTCTCGGAACTGAGCATGTGGAGAGACGTTCGTTCATCCAGCACAAATGGAACGGGTTACAGGAGAAACCCTTACTCTGGTTTCTCAGTCTGTTTCCTAGTGCCGGTTTGAAGTGCCTGCCGTTTTCACTGTAAAACCGATTTGGAGCTTGTACCTCCCCCTATATATGTATGGAGTGGAGTTTGCAACTCAAAAGAAACTTTGTGTTCCCTTCAAGCTAGGTTAAGGACGGCTTTCACACACACTTATCTCTCGGAACTGAGCATGTGGAGAGACATTCGTTCATCCAGCACAAAGGGAACGGGTTGCCGGAGAAACCCTTACTCTGGTTTCTCAGTCTGTTTCCTAGTGCCGGTTTGAAGTGCCTGCCGTTTTCACTGTAAAACCGAGTTGGAGCATGTACCTCCCCATATATTTGTATGGAGTGGAGTTTGCAACTGAAAAGAAACTTTGTGTTCCCTTCAAACTAGGTGAAGGACGGCTTTCACACACTCTTATCTCTCAGAACTGAGCATGTGGAGAGACGTTCGTTCATCCAGCACAAAGGGAACGGGTTGCAGGAGAAACCCTTACTCTGGTTTCTCAGTCTGTTTCCTAGCGCCGGTTTGAAGTGCCTGCCGTTTTCACTGTAAAACCGAGTTGGAGCATGTACCTCCCCATATATATGTATGGAGTGGAGTTTGAAACTGAAAAGAAACTTTGTGTTCCCTTCAAGCTAGTTGAAGGACGGCTTTCACACACACTTATCTCTCAGAACTGAGCATGTGGAGAGACGTTCGTTCATCCAGCACAAAGGGAACGGGTTGCAGGAGAAACCCTTACTCTGGTTTCTCAGTCTGTTTCCTAGTGCCGGTTTGAAGTGCCTGCCGTTTTCACTGTAAAATCGAGTTGGAGCATGTACCTCCCCATATATATGTATGGAGTGGAGTTTGCTACTGAAAAGAAACTTTGTGTTCCCTTCAAGCTAGGTGAAGGACGGCTTTCACACACACTATCTCTCAGAACTGAGCATGTGGAGAGACGTTCGTTCATCCAGCACAAAGGGAACGGGTTGCAGGAGAACCCCTTACTCTGGTTTCTCAGTCTGTTTCATAGTGCCGGTTTGAAGTGCCTGCCGTTTTCACTGTAAAACCGAGTTGTAGCTTTTACCTCCCCATATATATGTATGAAGTGGAGTTTGCTACTGAAAAAAAACTTTGTGTTCCCTTCAAGCTAGGTGAAGGACGGCTTTCACACACACTTATCTCTCAGAACTGAGCATGTGGAGAGAGGTTCGTTCATCCAGCACAAAGGGAACGGGTAGCAGGAGAAACCCTTACTCTGGTTTCTCATTCTGTTTCCTAGTGCCGGATTGAAGTGCCTGCCGTTTTCACTGTAAAACCGAGTTGGAGCTTGTACCTCCCCATATATATGTATGGAGTGGAGTTTGCAACTGAAAAGAAACTTTGTGTTCCCTTCAAGCTAGGTGAAGGACGGCTTTCACACACACTTATCTCTCGGAACTGAGCATGTGGAGAGACGTTCGTTCATCCAGCACAAATGGAACGTGTTACAGGAGAAACCCTTACTCTGGTTTCTCAGTCTGTTTCCTAGTGCCGGTTTGAAGTGCCTGCCGTTTTCACTGTAAAACCGAGTTGGAGCTTGTACCTCCCCATATATATGTATGGAGTGGAGTTTGCAACTGAAAAGAAACTTTGTGTTCCCTTCAAGCTAGGTGAAGGACGGCTTTCACACACACTTCTCTCTCGGAACTGAGCATTTGGAGAGACGTTCGTTCATCCAGCACAAAGGGAACGGGTTGCAGGAGAAACCCTTACTTTGGTTTCTCAGTCTGTTTCCTAGTGCCGCTTTGAAGTGCCTGCCGTTTTCACTGTAACAACGATTTGGAGCTTGTACCTCCCCATATATATGTATGGAGTGGGGTTTGCAACTGAAAAGAAACTTTGTGTTCCCTTCAAGTTAGGTGAAGGACGGCTTTCACACACACTTATCTCTCGGAACTGAGCATGTGGAGAGACGTTCGTTCATCCAGCACAAAGGGAACGGGTTGCAGTAGAAACCCTTACTCTGGTTTCTCAGTTTGTTTCCTAGTGCCGGTTTGAAGTGCCTGCCGTTTTCACTGTAAAACCGAGTTGGAGCTTGTACCTCCCCATATATATCTATGGAGTGGAGTTTGCAACTGAAAAGAAACTTTGTGTTCCCTTCAAGCTAGGTGAAGGACGGCTTTCACACACAATTATCTCTCGGAACTGAGCATGTGGAGAGACGTTCGTTCATCCAGCACCAAGGGAACGGGTTGCAGGAGAAACCCTTACTCTGGTTTCTCAGTCTGATTCCCAGTGCCGGTTTGAAGTGCCTGCCGTTTTCAATGTAAAACCGAGTTGGAGCTTGTACCTCCCCATATATATGTATGGAGTGGAGTTTGCAACTGAAAAGAAACTTTGTTTTCCCTTCAAGCTAGGTGAAGCACGGCTTTCACACACAATTATCTCTCGGAAATGGGCATGTGGAGAGACGTTCGTTCATCCAGCACAAAGGGAACGGGTTGCAGGAGAAACCCTTACTCTGGTTTCTCAGTCTGTTTCATAGTGCCGGTTTGAAGTGCCTGCCGTTTTCACTGTAAAACCGAGTTGTAGCTTTTACCTCCCCATATATATGTATGAAGTGGAGTTTGCTACTGAAAAAAAACTTTGTGTTCCCTTCAAGCTAGGTGAAGGACGGCTTTCACACACACTTATCTCTCAGAACTCAGCATGTGGAGAGAGGTTCGTTCATCCAGCACAAAGGGAACGGGTAGCAGGAGAAACCCTTACTCTGGTTTCTCATTCTGTTTCCTAGTGCCGGATTGAAGTGCCTGCCGTTTTCACTGTAAAACCGAGTTGGAGCTTGTACCTCCCCATATATATGTATGGAGTGGAGTTTGCAACTGAAAAGAAACTTTGTGTTCCCTTCAAGCTAGGTGAAGGACGGCTTTCACACACACTTATCTCTCGGAACTGAGCATGTGGAGAGACGTTCGTTCATCCAGCACAAATGGAACGTGTTACAGGAGAAACCCTTACTCTGGTTTCTCAGTCTGTTTCCTAGTGCCGGTTTGAAGTGCCTGCCGTTTTCACTGTAAAACCGAGTTGGAGCTTGTACCTCCCCATATATATGTATGGAGTGGAGTTTGCAACTGAAAAGAAACTTTGTGTTCCCTTCAAGCTAGGTGAAGGACGGCTTTCACACACACTTCTCTCTCGGAACTGAGCATTTGGAGAGACGTTCGTTCATCCAGCACAAAGGGAACGGGTTGCAGGAGAAACCCTTACTTTGGTTTCTCAGTCTGTTTCCTAGTGCCGCTTTGAAGTGCCTGCCGTTTTCACTGTAACAACGATTTGGAGCTTGTACCTCCCCATATATATGTATGGAGTGGGGTTTGCAACTGAAAAGAAACTTTGTGTTCCCTTCAAGTTAGGTGAAGGACGGCTTTCACACACACTTATCTCTCGGAACTGAGCATGTGGAGAGACGTTCGTTCATCCAGCACAAAGGGAACGGGTTGCAGTAGAAACCCTTACTCTGGTTTCTCAGTTTGTTTCCTAGTGCCGGTTTGAAGTGCCTGCCGTTTTCACTGTAAAACCGAGTTGGAGCTTGTACCTCCCCATATATATGTATGGAGTGGAGTTTGCAACTGAAAAGAAACTTTGTGTTCCCTTCAAGCTAGGTGAAGGACGGCTTTCACACACAATTATCTCTCGGAACTGAGCATGTGGAGAGACGTTCGTTCATCCAGCACCAAGGGAACGGGTTGCAGGAGAAACCATTACTCTGGTTTCTCAGTCTGATTCCCAGTGCCGGTTTGAAGTGCCTGCCGTTTTCAATGTAAAACCGAGTTGGAGCTTGTACCTCCCCATATATATGTATGGAGTGGAGTTTGCAACTGAAAAGAAACTTTGTTTTCCCTTCAAGCTAGGTGAAGCACGGCTTTCACACACAATTATCTCTCGGAAATGGGCATGTGGAGAGACGTTCGTTCATCCAGCACAAAGGGAACGGGTTGCAGGAGAAACCCTTACTCTATTTTCTCAGTCTGTTTCCTAGTGCCTGTTTGAAGTGCCTGCCGTTTTCACTGTAAAACCGAGTTGGAGCTTGTACCTCCCCATATATATGTATGGAGTGGAGTTTGCAACTGAAAAGAAACTTTGTGTTCCCTTCAAGCTAGGTGAAGGACGGCTTTCACACACACTTATCTTTCAGAACTGAGCATGTGGAGAGACGTTCGTTCATCCAGCACAAAGGGAACGGGTTGCAGGAGAAACCCTTACTCTGGTTTCTCAGTATGTTTCCCAGTGCCAGTTTGAAGTGCCTGCCGTTTTCACAGTAAAACCGAGTTGGAGCTTGTTCCTCCCCATATATATGTAAGGAGTGGAGTTTGAAACTGAAAGAAACTATGTGTCCCCTTCAAACTAGTTGAAGGACGGCTTTCACACACACTTATCTCTCAGAACTGAGCATGTGGAGAGACGTTCGTTCATCCAGCACAAATTGAACGGGTTGCAGGAGAATCCCTTACACTGGTTTCTCAGTCTGTTTCCCAGTGCCGGGTTGAAGTGCCTGCCGTTTTCACTGTAAAACCGAGTTGGAGCTTGTACCTCCCCATATATATGTATGGAGTGGAGTTTGCAACTGAAAAGAAACTTTGTGTTCCCTTCAAGCTAGGTGAAGGACGGCTTTCACACACACTTCTCTCTCGGAACTGAGCATTTGGAGAGACGTTCGTTCATCCAGCACAAAGGGAACGGGTTGCAGGAGAAACCCTTACTTTGGTTTCTCAGTCTGTTTCCTAGTGCCGCTTTGAAGTGCCTGCCGTTTTCACTGTAAAACCGATTTGGAGCTTGTACCTCCCCCTATATATTTATGGAGTAGGGTTTGCAACTCAAAAGAAACTTTGTGTTCCCTTCAAGCTAGGTTAAGGACGGCTTTCACACACACTTATCTCTCGGAACTGAGCATGTGGAGAGACGTTCGTTCATCCAGCACAAAGGGAACGGGTTGCCGGAGAAACCCTTACTCTGGTTTCTCAGTCTGTTTCCTAGTGCCGGTTTGAAGTGCCTGCCGTTTTCACTGTAAAACCGAGTTGGAGCATGTACCTCCCCATATATTTGTATGGAGTGGAGTTTGCAACTGAAAAGAAACTTTGTGTTCCCTTCAAGCTAGGTGAAGGACGGCTTTCACACACACTTATCTCTCAGAACTGAGCATGTGGAGAGACGTTCGTTCATCCAGCACAAAGGGAACGGGTTGCAGGAGAAACCCTTACTCTGCTTTCTCAGTCTGTTTCCTAGTGCCGGTTTGAAGTGCCTGCCGTTTTCACTGTAAAACCGAGTTGGAGCATGTACCTCCCCATATATATGTATGGAGTGGAGTTTGCAACTGAAAAGAAACTTTGTGTTCCCTTCAAGCTAGGTGAAGGACGGCTTTCACACACACTTATCTCTCAGAACTGAGCATGTGGAGAGACGTTCGTTCATCCAGCACAAAGGGAAAGGGTTGCAGGAGAAACCCTTACTCTGGTTTCTCAGTCTGTTTCCTAGTGCCGGTTTGAAGTGCCTGCCGTTTTCACTGTAAAACCGAGTTGGAGCATGTACCTCCCCATATATATGTATGGAGTGGAGTTTGCAACTGAAAAGAAACTTTGTGTTCCCTTCAAGCTAGGTGAAGGACGGCTTTCACACACACTTATCTCTCAGAACTGAGCATGTGGAGAGACGTTCGTTCATCCAGCACAAAGGGAACGGGTTGCAGGAGAACCCCTTACTCTGGTTTCTCAGTCTGTTTCCTAGTGCCGGTTTGAAGTGCCTGCCGTTTTCACTGTAAAACCGAGTTGTAGCTTGTACCTCCCTATATATATGTATGAAGTGGAGTTTGCTACTGAAAAGAAACTTTGTTTTCCCTTCAAGCTAGGTGAAGGACGGCTTTCACACACACTTATCTCTCAGAACTGAGCATGTGGAGAGAGGTTCGTTCATCCAGCACAAAGGGAACGGGTAGCAGGAGAAACCCTTACTCTGGTTTCTCATTCTGTTTCCTAGTGCCGGATTGAAGTGCCTGCCGTTTTCACTGTAAAACCGAGTTGGAGCTTGTACCTCCCCATATATATGTATGGAGTGGAGTTTGCAACTGAAAAGAAACTTTGTGTTCCCTTCAAGCTAGGTGAAGGACGGCTTTCACACACACTTATCTCTCGGAACTGAGCATGTGGAGAGACGTTCGTTCATCCAGCACAAATGGAACGGGTTACAGGGGAAACCCTTACTCTGGTTTCTCAGTCTGTTTCCTAGTGCCGGTTTGAAGTGCCTGCCGTTTTCACTGTAAAACCGAGTTGGAGCTTGTACCTCCCCATATATATGTATGGAGTGGAGTTTGCAACTGAAAAGAAACATTGTGTTCCCTTCAAGCTAGTTGAAGGACGGCTTTCACACACACTTCTCTCTCGGAACTGAGCATTTGGAGAGACGTTCGTTCATCCAGCACAAAGGGAACGGGTTGCAGGAGAAACCCTTACTCTGGTTTCTCAGTCTGTTTCCTAGTGCCGCTTTGAAGTGCCTGCCGTTTTCACTGTAACACCGATTTGGAGCATGTACCTCCCCATATATATGTATGGAGTGGGGATTGCAACTGAAAAGAAACTTTGTGTTCCCTTCAAGCTAGGTGAAGGACGGCTTTCACACACAATTATCTCTCGGAACTGAGCATGTGGAGAGACGTTCGTTCATCCAGCACAAAGGGAACGGGTTGCAGTAGAAACCCTTACTCTGGTTTCTCAGTTTATTTCCTAGTGCCGGTTTGAAGTGCCTGCCGTTTTCACTGTAAATCCGTGTTGGAGCTTGTACCTCCCCATATATATCTATGGAGTGGAGTTTGCAACTGAAAAGAAACTTTGTGTTCCCTTCAAGCTAGGTGAAGGACGGCTTTCACACACAATTATCTCTCGGAACTGAGCATGTGGAGAGACGTTCGTTCATCCAGCACCAAGGGAACGGGTTGCAGGAGAAACCCTTACTCTGGTTTCTCAGTCTGATTCCCAGTGCCGGTTTGAAGTGCCTGCCGTTTTCACTGTAAAACCGAGTTGGAGCTTGTACCTCCCCATATATATGTATGGAGTGGAGTTTGCAACTGAAAAGAAACTTTGTGTTCCCTTCAAGCTAGGTGAAGCACGGCTTTCACACACAATTATCTCTCGGAACTGGGCATTTGGAGAGACGTTCGTTCATCCAGCACAAAGGGAACGGGTTGCAGGTGAATCCCTTACTCTGGTTTCTCAGTCTGTTTCCCAGTGCCGGGTTGAAGTGCCTGCCGTTTTCACTGTAAAACCGAGTTGGAGCTTGTACCTCCCCATATATATGTATGGAGTGGAGTTGGCAACTTAAAAGAAACTTTGTGTTCCCTTCAAGCTAGGTGAAGGACGGCTTTCACACACACTTATCTCTCAGAACTGAGCATGTGGAGAGACGTTCGTTCATCCAGCACCAAGG
>NW_027328954.1:0-38194 GCF_048564905.1 Vicugna pacos | reverse complement strand
CAGCAGGCTGTAATTCTCCTATTTTGAGAGATAAGAAAACAGGAAGTGAAATAGGGTATATAGCTTGACAAAAGTCAGAGGACAAGTAAACTAAAGAGGATGAATTCAAACTCAGATCTGAATGCAGAGTCTGATCTTCCCACTCCGAGGGCTGGAAATTCCTTAACACACAGGGTCCCCAGCTCCTCTGCTTTGTTCCTGGCACCAAGCATTTCCCATGGCGATATTCTCCAGTTCTCAGACACAGCGCTCTGTGCAGCCAATAACCTCCATTCGACCTTGATCATCTACCTGTCACGCCCACCAGGCTTCACCAGGCAAGAAAGCTGGCTTTCAACTGCATACAAAGCCACCCCTGTTTTATCCTGGACTCTTCAGTGGCTTTTCCAGCGTAAACACAGCCATGAAAGTGCTCACAGTTTGTACATGAGCCACACTACCTCTCTCCATCTCTGTCCCCACCTATACTACTTTGCTATGACCATTTTGAGAATCTTGGAAACAAATTTTTAAAAACAGAAAAGAAAGGATTCTGTAACAAGTACTTAATACTTACAATTTTAAATGAGAAGTTACAAAGTGAGTATTTACAAACCGAATCTGCCTTCCTAGGTGTCAGTTTTAACAGTTAAAATATGCAATAGCAAAAAATTCTGACAAATAATTAACAAAAACATCAACAATAATCTGGAATAAACTCAAAAATAATGCCCATGTTGTACATGGTGGAAGTACAGGACTGTACTGTGGGGTAAAGTAAGAGGTGTGAAAGTAGAGACATCAACATTTTGTATGGAGGAAAGCAGTTTTGTAAAAATGTACGTTCTCCTAAAGATAATTCAAAAGTACTAAAAAATCCCACGACAGCACTTCTTTTTTTTTTTAACTTGAAAAATTATATTAGAATTCTTCAGGAATAATAAAGTCATAATACTAACCAAGAAAATTTGGGATCGAAAAGAGAATCAAAAAATCGCACTGTCAGATATTAAATAAATGTTTACAATATGTAAGATATAGTGCTAGTGTAAGAAAGTAAGATTGATAAAATAAACCATGAGCTCAAAAAGAGACTCTAGTGTACATAAGTATTCTTTACAGGTGGGATTTCAAGTTAAAAAGCAAAGTAGGAATTCAATAATTGTCTTGGGACAATCAGAGAATCCCCTGGAAAAAACAAATTCTATTCCAGTCATAATGACCGCAAGAAAAATTACAGAATGTGATGTGAATATTAGAAAGTACTAATAACAGCGAATATAATTCTTTGCTCATATTAATTCAACTTCTCTTCACTATAACAAGTACCATCATCATCTCCATCTTAGAGATTAAAAAAACCTACAGAAGAAATTTATACCATTATAAGAAAGTACTTCTAAGAATAATATCAGGAATAAAACCCAAAAAGAAGACATTTACAATCTTAAGATTATTTTGGGCCACAACAAAAATGAACCTACTGAACAAAATGAAAGGCAAAATATGACAAGGAAAAGCTCTCTGATACATGTTGATGAAGACAAGGGGTTAATGTTCATAATATACATAGAGCTGTCACAAAGCAACAAGAAGCTGCCTCACTTAAATGTGTGCAAAGGACAAAAGAGATCATTCACTTTTTAAAATTCAGATGGCTAATGAGTGAAAAATGCTCAATACCTCACTGGTCATCAAGTGCAAATTAAAACAATGAAAAAGTACTTTTGCTCATCATATTGGCACATATTTTTAAAAGATATTCTAGCTAGTGTCCATCTTTGAGAGAACAAACTGTGAGCGATCTTTTGGAGGATGACATGTCAATGGATATGTAAACTCTGAAAAACGTGTGTACACACAGGCTGAACTCCACATTTTGGAATCGTTTCATTTAGAAAAATTCAGTTCAAAAAGATGTACTTATCAGAGCATTTACACAGCACTGTTTACAATGGTGAGAAGAAAAGCTGAAGTGAAATCATATCCAGCGATAGAGAATTGGTTACATAAGTTATTCTACATCTTTTCATGCCCCACAGGAGAAGGAATTTCTTGATTCACTTGAAAGGAGCCTGTGATTTATGTAGTTGTCACATCCAAGGACTAAATTTCCAGAAAACTTAACGAAAATAATACTCATACAAGATCACAGGAATGTTTGTATAAGAAGTATGCCAGTCAAACACCCTTTCTGACAGTGGAAAATGGAGAAAACTTAAGTGTCCACCATCAAGACAATGATGCGGTAAATCACGGTGAGCTGTGGGCACTAAAGTTCCGGTGTTTCGGCGTGGTCCAAGGCCTTGTCCACAGTACGCTCCCACGAAAGGTGTCCTTACACAAGAGACCAAACCTGCATATCAGGAAAACCCTCTACTCTATCTGAAAGGACCGGGTGAGTCTGGAGAGAGAGGACGTCTGTGATATATACCTGAGTGAATAAACCGAGCTGCAGAAAACATATAGTATGGCCTTATTTTTCAATAAAGCATATATACACACACATAGACATAGATTTCTCATATACGTGTATGTATGTGTTTATTTATATGACATAGGCATAAAGGTCATGAAATATATACTCCACATTGTCAGCAGTTTTTACTCTCAGGAAAAAAGGGGAAGGGATGTAGGGGACTTTCGGTACCACAACAGATCTCTTTTCAGAATTTCAGTTAAGTATACTTGGAATTTAAAAGTTTATTTAAGTCCAAAGTAAAATGGACGAGGACTCCACAAGACAGAATGCTATACTAGTCATTAAAAATCATGCCAGGGGAGATAGAATATTGTAGAAAAATGTGTAATAAGCCGAATGGAAAATGGAGGTCTCCACACAGTATACAGGCACACATTGCTCGCTGGTTTTTATGACAGAGGTAATACACACTGATGAAAAGAACAGAAAATAGATGTTAATGTGTTAATTATTATCTCTGAGTACTGGCACCAGGATAGATCCATTTGACCCTTTTTTATACATTTATATTAAATACACACTATGTTTCATCTGAAAAATGCATTTTTAGATGTCTAGTACCACACATTGGAAAATTACACGAGTACTTACAGAAACAAATAACTAGGAGACACCGCAGCAGCGTCACAAAGTGTAGAAAGGGCGATCCTGAATAACACCGCGCAGTTACATAAGGACCCACAAAGTGAGAGCACCTGCTGTAACAGGGCGCGGCCCCCTTCCATTTGTCAGATGTGTCTTCAGGGCTGAGGCAGTTCTGAGCACGGCCAGTGTCAGTGCTGGTGTCTGGATGGATGCCACTGGAGGTGAGGGCACCTGCAAGCCGAGAGGAAGAACAGAAATCATCCTCTGCTTTTTCTGTCTTGTTTCCTTGTTACTTTTAAAGAGAGGCGGAAATAAGATAAACTGGATCTTTCCTACTGAAATTTCAGTAATGAAACCATTTTTAAAGTGATCACAACTTATATTCTGCCTATGACTGTCTTTTCAACAAAGCATCATATTTATAAAATGTTAATTAACTCAGTTAATTAACTCCCTGTTGAAACATTCTAGTAAAGAGCATGAACTGCAGTATGTAAAAGAACCACACCTGCAGTGACTAGCTCAGCTGTCTTGACGGCAGTGCAGTCAGCCCCCACCATCCCGTGGCCCTGAGCTCCTGATGCTGGTAAGAGAGCGCGCTGCTGCCTCAGATGGAAAGAAAAGGTGAAAGCATTTTCTGCAATCTACAGCACTGACAAAACATAACTGATAAATCCCAGGCTCCTTTGAGGCTGTCATTTTCCGTTTCTGGCCAACACCCGTCAATGAGCAGAACCACCCCATTCCCGAGTCATGGGACTCACGTGGGCAGAAGTTCTGGAGAAATTTCCAGGTATAGAATGTAAACCAACTATACATAAAACTCTGAAAAAGAAAAGATGCAATAATCTGATTTTGGAAGACACTAAAATATTCTCCTAAGCCTTAGTACTTGGAAAGGCTGGGCTTCTACTAAGCCACTTATTTATTTCACAGCCAATGAGCATCTCCCACAAACCCTGTTTCCCTGTGTCTGCTGGGAGCTTCAGGCACATTGATGTTGTCTATCTTATAAGTCACAAGGCAGAGGCGTGTGTCTCACGCTGGCAACTCTCACACAGGCTCAACTCCTAGCCTCACTGTATGAACTTGGCCCCATTTTCTCACCTGTTTATTTGGTACCTGTTCTTCTGTAAGCTGCCTGAAATGCTTATTGAAACAAGTCAGAAGAATGAGTGGGTAGAGAAATGGACAGATGGACAGGTGAGAGATGGGCAGAAAAACAGAGAGTCTCCAAGAGAAGGGGAGCAATCAAAATTACCTATGCAAAACCCTCTTCTAGTCAGGGAAGGAAACCACCACGGAGAAGTGTGAAGAGGCAGGTTGCTTAGGACTGTTTCCTGGATTCCATGAAAAGTCACACCAAGAGATGAGAGGGTAGAACTATAAATAATAAAAGAAAAAATCATGCATGTTTGAAAAATATATCTACATTATGTACTTTCTAAAGAATAGAGTCAAATTAGCAAGGCCCAATAACACAATCCTTGGGTATATACAGAAGTGAGAATCCCATCTCCAATCTGCAAGGCATCCCTTTGGAGCACTGAGAGTCTACACGGTGCAGTCATAAAGCCATCACCGCAAAAGCGATGCTATCCTGCACTTACGAGGAAAGAGCAGCTGTGCTCGGTCTGCCTACACGTGTCTTTTACACCCCTCAGCACCTCTACGGGGGAGGGACGCCTAGCGAGCCCCATCTCTGCAGGACAGAAAACAAGTCCAAGAGAGGCTAAGCCGACCTACCAATTCTCCATCTCACAGGACTTGTCACTCCAGACCAGGACTCGAACTCGGACCCACGTTTGTAACCACAGTACTACCGTATTTTATGTGCTTTTTGTGTGTATAATACATTTGTTTCTGGCATGAAAGGGTATTTAATAAATGATCGGTTGTCTTGTCTATCTCATTAGTTCACAATCTTTATATTTTTGAATTGTACTCTTCCCCTGGAGAAAGGAACGGAAAGAGCGGGGGTCAGAATGAGGTGGGGCTCCATTCTTTATCTGTTGCCTCATCTCATCCAAGTCCCCAAACAGGGAGAAAGAGCAAATGTTCTCTTCATCATTTAAAGAGAGGGCTCCAGTGACGGTGACTTACTCAACCCCAAAACCAAGTCTGGGGGAAGGGCACATGCAGCAACGAGAGCAGTATCACCTGTAGGAAGGCAAAAAGAGCTCAGGGGATGGCTCAATGGGTCAGCCTGATTTCATTTCAATCGATAATACAATAGCACACTCTAAAAAAACTAGAATGCAATGGATTTCCTCTTTCTTGACATCTAGCAAGTTTCCACATCTCACATGTAACATTGTCACGAACTAGTGAAAGGAAGAGTCCACAGACAAGGAAAATCAATGCCACAGGCAGGCTGAAACACAGGCTGGAGGAAAGGAAGGGAAAGGGCATAGTAAAGAAGAGGGGAAATTCTGGGAAAAAGACATCATCACAAGGACTCTCAAGCATCATCCAGCAATCATATAATCATTCTTTCAAGAGAGAGTTACTTAGGTCCTATTTTGTGCAACATTGTACAGTGGGCGAAGCAAGAGCACAGCGTCCATGGTGGCAGCAAGCTGCGGAGCTCCAATACACTTCTGATCCCGGTACCTTGCACACTTGTCCTCAGTATAAAGGCAAAATATATAGTAAAATAATCCAATGTAAACTCTATGCAATGCTGAAAAAAATTAAAGAATACCTAAATACCTGGACAGACACACCACGCACATTCCTGAATCAAATGACAGCATTCTTGGGATGGCAGTGCTCCCCAGAGCGATCCATATATTCAACGTGGACTCGATCACAATCCCAGTGGGTTCCTCTGCAGAAACTGACTATCTGCTGCTACAATTCATATGGGAATTCGAGGATCTCAGTAACCAAACCGTACTTGAAATAGAAGAACAGTTTGAGAGGACTTGTAATTCTCAATTTCAAACCTTACAACTGTATCTCCAGGTGAGATTAGAGGCCATTTTTAAGTTATAATTGTGTTTATCCTTATTTTCTAAATTCTGTACAACGAATATACCTGTTAGAATAAGAAATTTAAAAAGTAAGGTATCTTTTAAAACATGCAAACCTATTCATTCATTGGGAAAAAATATTTTGACTATAAAGAAGTAAACAAATATCTAGTGAAAAAGGACTATTTAAAAACAAGAGTGCATTTACATTTTTTGTAAATTGGAAACTGGAAAGCACAAACACATCAAGTTTCTAGGGAGAGTGTTGCAACATATTAATTGTTATTTCCAAAATTCTAATTGAACAATGAAAACTCAAGAAAGAGAAAATCTTGATTGACAGCCAACTGCAAACACATGGAGAGCAAAGGCCTAGAAATCACAGTTCCTTTAACTCTGCTACTAACTCAATAGGAGAGGAAATTCCTCAGTGAGGGGACAGTGGAATCCCATGCATAAGACAGGATACACAGTACAAACTGCACTAGAATTGGGGGTGATTTCCATAGAAGAATTCTAAAGTTACAACATTGATGAAAAACTATAAAAACACTGACAGACAGATTAAAACACACAGTCATATATATTATATAAAAACATATGAAGTCTGCCCCCATGTTGCATAGAAATACAAACATATTTGTTCATTTATGGGCACTGATTACTTTATCCCAGGTAGAATATTTCAACTAAAATAGATAATCAATAATACACTCCTCTTGTCAAAACTAGTTGATAAGTTACTCTGCTATGTATGCATAATGTGTCTAAGATAGATTTAAAATTAGTGAAAAAGATTTTTGTATGGTTTCTTGAACCCTTCTCAAAACACCAAGCTTAATTTTAAAATAAATCTGAGCAGTATTTCTATATGATCTTTTCCCTTGTGAAATGAACAACACAGTCTGTTGTCAAAATTCTTTCCTTACAATGATTCACGAGCACCGTATACTCACAAAACTGCTGGACAGCAAGGCACTATCCAGACACTGTGACAAATCAAATGAAACACAAGGAAGACAGTGACCCTATTCTGCAGGGCTTATAATCTGTTCCAACACCGGGTTTTTATTTGATTTGTTTGATTGGTTAGAAAAATAAAATCACTCAAGTACATTCTTCTTTGAGCATTATGTAAATCATGACTCTCTTTTTAGTGTCATGAGCAGGAAAGACTTGAGTATGAATTGATTAGATCAACTAGGCACAATCATCGCTGGAGCCTGTGTAATAAATAAGTACATGAGATCTAAAATAAACCTACACAGATCTCTGCAAGGAAAATGAAGAGGTGAGTTCCCCAATGAGAAAACAAACAATCAAGAAATCAAAAAAGGAAAACTTTTTCATTAATGATTCCAGGCAGTAGTGGAGCATGGTGGTGAAGATCACAAATGCTGGGGACAAACATGAGGGTCTGAAATCCCACAGCACTGGGTAGCTGTGACACTGATATTTCAGTGAAATTTTCTGCACCTCAGTCTCCTATCCATAGACTGGGGACAGCCACAGCACCCATCTCCTAGAACAGTCTTAAGAATTAAGTTATTTTTTATATAAAAGTTTAAATAAAATACCTCAGATTTTAAATATTACCCCAAAAGCTCAAGGAACAAAGAAAACAGTGATAAATTGGAGTTCATCAAATGTTAAAAATTTGCTTCAAAGGACACCATCCAGAAGGTGAAAAAACATCAGAGAGGAGAAAATTTTTTCAAATTATTTATCTGATTAAGTATTTGTATCTTCAAATAAAAGAAAAAACTCCTACAACTCAACAAGAAAAAGAGAACTCAATTAAAATGTGTATAAAGTATCTGAAAATGTATTTTTCAAAGAAAATATACAAATGGCCAATAAGCACAATCAAACGATGTTCAATATCATTAGCTGTAAAAGAAATCAAGTCAAAACCACTAGGAGAAACCGCTTCACACTTACTACAATAGGTTATAATAAAAAAAATGTGTAACAAGCACTAATGAAGACACAGAGGAAGCGGAGCGCGCAGCCCTTGCTTTTGAGGATGTAACACAGGGTGGCCACTTTAGAAAACAGCCTGGCAGGTCCTCAGAGAGTTGAACATTTGGTTTATGAATGACCCAGCATTTCTGCTCTCTGGTCACACAAGTAAGAGAACTGAAAACAAATGTCCACATAAAAATTCCTACAGGAGTATTCACGGCGCCATTACTCTTCACAAACAAAAAGCAGACACAACACAAACGACTATCACCTGATGAATGGGTAAACAGTAGGGCCCAGATATACAGTAGAATATAATTCAGCAATAGCAAAGCATAGAGTACTGACCCAGGCCACAACCTGGAAATACATTGAAAAAGTTACTCAGTGTGAAAGAAGTCAGTCACAATAGACAGTTCCATTTACATGAAATAACTTGTTTTACATGAAATGTCCAGCACAGGCAAATCCATAGAGAGAGAACAATGGCTGCCTGGGGCTGGGGGAGGATGAGGAAGATGGGAATGACTGCTTGTGCATACAGGGCTTCCTGTTGGGGGATGAAAATATTCTAAGATTGACTGCGATGCACAATTCTGGGCTTTGAGTAAAAACCGCTGCACATTTTAATGGGTGAATTGTATTAAAACTGTTAAGGACAAAAGCACCTAGGGCCGGAACCTTCAAATAGTAAATGCAAATTGCTAACTTTTATTACAGGAAGAAGAAACTGCCCTCAGCATGAAAGCAGGAGATCGGCAAATATGGGTTAACAGAATTGGACAAGAGCATTTCACTTGAAAGAGTTGCTGAGTGTACACGAAATATTCAGAAATAGGAAAATCAGCTTGACATCACGAAGAAGCATTCTGCTTCAAATGCAGATCAAGGATTCGGCAAGCCCAGCTGCTAGAAATAACCAGAGAAGAAACCTGGTTCTTACAACAAGCACCAGAGCCAACAAGGAAATGGTGGTGAGGAAAGCAGGCAGCCAAAAATCTGGAACAGTTTGCTACAAATAATTTCTCCACTGAAAATTCAAAAATAAAATGAAAGTGATGCAATGCTGAGCTGGCCTCACGTTAAAGGGCTTCCTCTGCTGCTCGACAGTTCTGTAACCCCGAATGAGAGACTCAGGAGAATCAGCATGGCTCCTGGCAGTCCCCAAGTGACTGCCCTCCAGCACGTTTACCACCATCACATCTGCCAGGGTTGTATTGCAGAGAAGAGACCAACTTCTAAAAGGCACAGGAAATGTTTACCAGGGAAGAAAAGGCTGCTGTCAGTCCTGGGACAGAGGCAGTGTGAGCAGAGGCCAGAAGGCTGCAGGTGAACTGGAGCAGGCCTGGGGCAGGAAGGGACCACGGAAGAGCAGATCTCAATTTTCTACTCTCTCTCCCTAGAGGTAGGAGAGATAAAGCCTGCATCCTTCTCACCTGGAACTGTGGGTTCTGGCTGGCAGAAGTCTTACGTACAGGGAATGAATACTCAAGACTCTGTGGAAAAAGTCACGAAAGAGAGAGGGCGTAGGGACCCAACTCCACGAGCCTCTCAAATGATCCCATATTTATTGTGTATAATCAAAGGAAAACGTCATTAACAGTTGTGTGATAGTAAGCAGGAACTTGGGGAAAGAAGGATGAGACAGAGATTGTAGAATCCACCATGAGTACAAAGGCTTAGTGTATCTTTAGGTAAGTCATGGGGTGAGGGGAATAAGATACATTCTTTAGACATGTGAATTACAAAGCAGACCACCAGACCAGCTAGGTCCTTGCTTGGGGGATAATAGAGTATCTAACTGCACACAAGCCCAGCCTTTATAGCTGTGGGCCTGGGTCATTGCTTTGCGATGAGCAGAGTGCTATCTAAAACATCATCTACGCAAGCAAAGCATTATCTCTGCTTTTTAAGGCAAGGAGACAGGAGTGAGGATGCACAGGCACTTGCTTGCAAAGCAGTTACTAAGCATACGTTTTCTTCTTAAATTTGACAGGCGGCTGGGGTCTGTTACAATTTGTTAACCCAATCATGGGCTCCCACATGGAACCATTATGGAGGACACCCTAAGGTGACAAATCCTGGCTCTGGGTCTTTTCCTGCCAGCTTCAGCCACTCTAGCAGAGTCTAGGCACATTCCTGAATAATGATCATACAGAACCACCCACACTGTTAACTCCTGGTGCTTGAAACTTAATTTTAGCTCTACACAACTTAACGTAGAAAAGTTTCAGAAATAAAAGATATTATATTTACTTTATATCTCATCATAGGACTGATTTTTCTGATTGCTCTAAGCTGCTTCTTCTTGGTAAAGCACCTAATTCTGCAGGTGAATTCAGTACTTTCTTTGGGCATAACTAGCCAGTTTGGGCTCGCTAACTTCTATTGGTCAAATACCGATACACTTAATTGATTTCATTGTTCATCAATTTCAGCTGGGAGCAGAGGGAGTGTCACTCTGTTCCTCAGCCCACCCTCAACCCTTATCATCAGCAACTCAGGCCTCCGGAAACCAAAAAAAGCTTTTGTTTCCCTTCTACAGTTTCAACAAACCCAACAGGATACATAAGCCTGGAGAAAGAATTCAACACAAATGTTAAAACAAAAATCAATAAACCTGAAGCAACTCCATCTCCGAATCATGATACACAATGACATGAGATTAAGTGTGTCAGGCCCAAAGCATGGGTGAGCCTGACCACCTGATTTCTATTCTTCAAAGGAAGGAAAGTTTTCCTATTTTTTATTATCACTCTGTCATTGTTTCTGATTAAGCCAAAAACTAGTTTATGAAATAATTAAGCATTGAAATAACAGATTTTTGTTGTATCAATTACAGAAGGCATTCAGAGGTGTTAGGAAAAACCACCTCTGTAAAAAATGCAAAATTTCTTCCACTGTGAAGAACACGTATACAAAATGCAACAGAGAATTCAAGCTCTTGTGGAGAGGAGCAAAAGCCACAGAATCAAAGCAAAGTCATTACTATGAGTCAACTCAAAATTCACTGGACAATCATGTTCAATGCATTCAATGAAATTTAAAGGCATACTGCAAACCATACACTTAATGATCTGCAGGCTAGAGGAAGAATTTCTCTCTTTAACAGACAAGAGTAATCAATAGGGTGCCCCACCAAACAAGGACCAAAGAACAATCAGGTTTTTAACAGTTCTGATATATCAGCATTTTCTAAAGATCAAAATCCAGAAATTTTAAACATTGATTCACACCACAATGAAACAAGCACTTAAAAAAAAAGAAAAGAAAATAAGCACATAGAACATGTACATAGATCAATGAGAATTTCTTGAGACGCTGGAAGAAACAGGCTATAGTCTTTTACTTGAGAAATAAAACTACTTTTAAAGATAAATGCTAAAACACATTTCATCATTCATGTTGCCTTGAAAAATCTGAGGCACTTGTATCTGATTAGAAAAGCAATTCTGAGTAATAGTGTGTTACAATTCAGAGCCAGTTTGCTTTAGAAGAAAAGAGAAAAGAAAAGCTACCGTTTCTCATATACTGCACAAAGTGTGAAGTGTCTCCCTGCCTCTTTCTCCTCCCGTTTTCTAAGCTCATGCTTCCCAACCCTTCTGAAACAAGTATGAGAACCTCTTATTCCCGCCAATATGCCAAATGACAAAAGAAAATCAATTTATTTGTGTAAGTATATGCTTAAACCTTGAACTGGAAGAGAAAGGTATCAGAAGTCTATATGGAACTTATTTCTACATTCCTGAAATCACACACACAAACGTTCACACAGACACAGACACAGACACATACCCCCTGGATTACTGGGAAATTCACAAACTTAGGATTTCCATCTTCTAGAAGATAACTTTGTAGTTAGTTTAAAATACAAAACTGTCAGCTTTGGAAAGCCTTGATCACCTGCTAAACCATCCAAATATCAAAGAGACCCAATTAGCCTTCTCGGTAGAATGTAATTTCCCATGATGGCAAAACATACCCTAAAAAGTCCTGGATCTAAGTCTCGTGTTTATCACTAGCTATGATCGTTTTTAAGCACATTAACAGATTCAGAAACTTATGTCTCAACAGCATTTATTCTTATTGAAATAGTATACGTGTTCATTTGCCTATACAGAGACCAGGTCCCATGATGGAGTTTAAGAGCTATTTTGTGTATTGCAATATTTATTTTTAAGTGCAGAAAAGGAGGGTGGGTATTACTCAGTTGTAGAGCACCTGCATAGCATGCACAATGTCCTGGCTTCAGTCCCCAGTACCTCAAAAAAAAAATAAATAAAATAAGGGCATATTTAAAAATGAGTAAAGTTATAAAAAAATGCAGACTAAAAACCACTGCAATCTAGGAGACACAATTACAATAAAAAAAAACAAGAGTTTCTATCAATTATTGGCTATTTGCCAATCGCAGAGACAACCAGAAATCACACCTGATAACCATCACGTGTGATTCTCAGCAACCCTACTAAGTAGACACGGATGGGAAACCAGGCTCTGCAGATGAGGAGACGGAGCTCAGAGGAGCCGGGGACGCTGACCGTCCTGCTTCCCGTGACACCACATCAGCCCAGGGCAAGCGCTGACGGAGCTGCAATGAGGGGACACCCAGCTGCATGGAACCTTGGGGCACTGGGGAGTCCCAGAAAACACTAAAAACTGTTCAGTGAAAAACCAGCTCAAATATAATACACTGTGCCACATTCTTTAAACAGGGAACATGAGTGAGACCTTTTTGATGCCTCCGTGTCCTTTCTGCCATCGTCAGTTACTTGCCCTCACAGCGTGACCAGTGATGAACTGGACCCCATATGAAGCGCACTCAGATGGCAGAGCATTTGAAGCTGTTTTATGAAGTTTGTAAGACTCTGTCTGTGCCTCACACAGGCGGTCATCCATCACTTCTCACCGGTGTGGATGTACCACCTGAAATCACTCCTTTCTGCTTTTTAAAATCCCTTCATCTACTCCAGACTTTTCAATAGCAAAGAAGCAGCTAAACCACAGACAGTGGACAGCTTTTCACCAAATTTCTTGAACAGCCCATCGGACTACCTGGAAGCCCTTTACTTTTATTAAACCCACTTCCAGGTACTTCATCATTTTCGGATTGGTGGACTTGGCCTCTGACTGAGCTACTCAGAGAGCTCCCAGCCTCACATCCGTGAGAGGACCCTGCTGTTGGGAGAAATCAGTGAGAAAGGCGTACATCCCCCAGTCATGTCTGCATGGCTAGAAGTGCCACAACGTGCTAAAAATTTATACCATCATAACCCCTGGGCTCCCATGGACTGGTTTCACATTAACCAAACTCATGAGACACTGATGCAAGAAAACCAGAAATTTAACTTATTAATGTAACAGAAGATGTGAAACTATGAACCAGACTGCAATATCAGAGTTCAACCATGAGTATATGTTCTCCTCCACGGCCCAAACACGGGCAGGCAGTCACATGGCAAGTGTGGACAGAAGCAGAGCAGGAAGGATTTCTAGATGAATTCAATGGACTAAATTTCTGTTATACCAACAGATCTGCTGCCTGGAAAACAATTAATTCTAATCACGGTGCACTCTTCGTGGACAGTTGCCGAGACACGACTGTGAGCACCTGTGTAACTCTCCTTTCCCTGTCCTTTCTGGGCTAATTGATGCACAGACGTACAGAAATCGAGGGATGCAGATACATCTAAACACCCAAAGCCCATTCTGGGAGCCACAATACCATACAGCCAGGGTTAAAATACTTGCTCTGCCACTTACTAGTTCTGTGACCTTGGTCAACTTACCCTCTGTGTGCCTCAATTTCCACACTGTGAAACTGGGATAACAATCAAACCTTCCTTACTCGCTTGTTGAGAAGATTGAAGGATTCATTTCTGTAAAACGCTCAGAAAAGAATGTAGCACATTTTGGGTGCTCAACAAATGTCAAATTAATATTACAGTGGTTTACAAGTCTCCTTCCTAATCATCTTCTGTGTTTCCTGGCTAGACTAATACCCAAAGGAAATTCTTATTTCTCCTTTTATAAACTCATGGGATGAACCCTTCTGTTCCATCCCACCACCTGTTTAAACTGATGGAAGGGATACCTCCTCCCCACTCCTCTGGGCCATGCAGAGTGCTACTCCCTTCACAGCCCTGACCCCTGGCCCACAGCTAGCCCTCCTCACATTAACAGATTGAGTTGTGATTCCGGGGAGACAAGCAGGGCATGTGAAACCCTTCCTTTCCCTCCAGTGTTGACTACCCTAGGGAAGCACCCTGGATGCTCAGCTCCATTGCAGAACAGCCCTGTGCATGATGGGGCTCATTCTCTCAAGGGAAGGCTTGCTGTGGCCCAGAGATACCTGGGACAGGGTGAGTCTCTACTTCTGGGACACAGTATCATGACACTCATTTATCCACAGCCCTGAAGTTCATGGAGAACGTGGCTTCATCAGTAACAAAGAAGACATTTATCGCCTGCCTACTCTTTTGTGTCATCTCTCAGTTGGCTGCTGGAGACAACATGTGTATAAGTATTGGTTCCCCTTAGGCCCCAACATATATGAAGTAACAAAAATTTCTGTGGCTTAACGTTGGTCCAGGGCGACTGTGTAACAGTTCTGACTCTGCTGATGCTAAATTATGGGTGTAGGAATTATGGAACGTCCTCAAATATCTTTCATCATAAAATCAGCTTTTCTTATTTTCTTGTTTCTTTGTAATTACCAAAGACTATAAAATGATGGCTGCACACAAAACAGCAGCTAAAGTTTATGAGCTCTCTTGACATACCCACTGTGGTAAACATGTTACATAATTACTAATTCTCACAATTCTACAAAGCAGATATGAGTGTCCCCTTCTCACAGACGAGGGGAAAACTCAGAACGAGCTGACTCAGGATCACATGGTTCAGTGTCAGCACGTGCAGGCAAACCCAAGTCAAGAAACTACACCCCATCATATATGTACCAAATCAACTCCCACCAATTAACACACAGCGGCGGGGTCAATACTCAGGGAACTCAACACACCTTTCAGCTTTATGGTGCTCCAGAGGCAGCTTCTAGCTGTTTTATAATATCCCGGCTCACTGGTTTCTAACACTAGAAGAAAAGCCCGATTTTGCCATTGTTTGCACAGCAAGTCTGAAATGTTCACAGCGAGATAAAAGAATAAAACTATGATATAAGCAGAAAAAATTTTCCAGGTAGAAAGACATAATGGACGTTGTGCTATTCTGAAGCATTAAGCAAAGGAATCAAAATAAAATCACATTGTTTAAGCCTTATTTTACAAACAGAAAAATTAAGACTGTAAAAAGTTGCAACAGCGCCACCTATGGCTAAAAAGACCTTCCAGGTTGCCGGGAAACATGCAACACAAAAATTGACTGTAAGATGAGAAACGAGAATCAGATAACTAGAAGCTTATGTAGCATATACTGCACTTTGCTTCGGGGGGATGGAGGGGTATTCAGTATTTAATCTGATATTGCTAATACTCCTAAATATAAACAAAAGACATAGGCTCATGGAAGCTCATCTTAGAAGAGGAAAGAATCCAGTCCAGCCACTTCATTTTACACGAGGGGAGACTGAGACCTGAGATCTGTCCTCCTGGCAATCAGCAGCAAAGCTCTCCTAGGTCTCATGTCTTGCACTGTAGTAAAAACCAACAGAACTGTACTACGCCTATATTCATAAAAGTCACGTCTGTATTTTTCCAACAGTAGGTAATCTAAGTATCTTGCAAAATACTTCTCAAAGAGCCAGGAAATCATAGAAGGGTATTGAAATACAAAAACATTTATTTACATATTAAAACAGCATGAGCTTTATTCTCTCTATTAAAAAAGTGACATGTCAAATCAAAATTTTGAAATTTTAAAACCTGAAAAGAGTGCAGAAAAAAATCAAAATTTTCTTTAGTCACAAAAGAGAGAAGCTTATTCCCTGATAATAATCAATGTGGATTTTTCTAAACTCAATGGTTCTGGTCAGAATCCCGAGAAATTAAATGTCTGATGGATGGTTACACGGCAACATGAATTCTGAGCTTACATTCTGTGTAAATAATCTTCAAGGTCGTCTGCTTAAGGCAATTTAAGTAGTCCCTGTCTCACTAGAATGACACAGATTTCATTAAAGCTTCATACTGCACTTAAAAAAAACAATCCTAGTTACTTTAAGCCATATTAATGTATATCATATATACACATATTGAATATGCATCAGAAATAAGCTACCCTTTTTAGTATTCAGAGTTGATACTTCTAAACTATCAGTCACTGTGAAAGCGCATTTTTATTAAGCACCTCTACGGTGCTTTGTATACAAGGCGTCCAGCTCTCACAGTCAGACAAGGTAAACCATATTACTCAAATTTCACAAATGACGAAATATACTTAAGCCATGTAAACAACTAAGATATTCATCATCAGGAAAGAAAAGAGTAAGGATTTTACTTACAATACTCACTGACAAAGTTTTCTTTCATACTAAGACTACATAAAACAAATTCAGTGTTTGGAAATTTTTCAGTAAATAAGCACCACTAGAAAAAACAAGTAACATCATTAGCAACAGTTGGACTTTCAAAGACCACTTCTCTCTTGCACAATAGTTATTTTAAATGTTTTGTTTTTAGTTCTCACAAAGCACTAAATTAAAAAACTATTTCCTTTACAGTCATTACCTGAGAATAAAACATTTGTGAAAATGTACAATTTTAATTTATGCCACTCTGCCTCTCATTCTCACTGGTGTCTCTCCTTTGAAGACCTCATCAGGCTGAGATAGCTAAAATCGGTCATTTATGGGCTCACAGGAGTTCGGGAAAACACTCAACGGGAAGCTGATTAGAGGAGCAATTGAGAATTCATCCTGTGCAGCCTGGATTCCAGCATCGAGCTAGCCACCGCCAGCTGCGTGTCATTTGGGGCAAGCTGACCCATCTCTCAATCCCTCAGCTACAAAAAAGGAGACACTGATACCTACAATCAAACACTTGCTATGAAGTAAAATATGAGCAAAGCATTTTAGCCTCAGTTAGGCGTCCACTCACAGCGAGTTTGGTCATTATGATGATGAGGATGGCTGTTAACAAATTAAGCTCGACCAAACAGGAGAAATCACCTTAAAGGAGAAACATTTTAAGTCCATGAGTAGAGTATTTCCTTTTGGGTGGACTGTAGAATATTCTATAGATTTTTTTTTAATAAACCAAATTTTGTCCATTAATTGTAGATTTACAGGTTCATGGACAAGTCTCCAGAAAAATAATTAGAGGCCTCTAACCTCTGAAAATTAAGATGTAAATTTAAAAAAAATATCAGGGAAGAGATTATACCTCATTTGGGAGAGTATGTGCTTAGCATGCATGAGGCCCTCAATTCAGTCCCCAGTAACTCCATCTAAAAACTTTGTTTTTTAAGAAATAGAGAATTAAAGCAAAAGGATGGAGGAATACGGAAATTTTTAGAGACTCATCTCAGATTTAAGATAGGGAAGAAACCATCCAATTCTCAGAAGAAATCTTGAGGACTATGTAAACTGGATCTGAGATGTCTAGTCTTTTAACATTATTCATGAAATCATATTACCAAGTCTTAAAACTACCTGATAACCCACAGTGGTGATACTGATCATAACAGCTACCATCACGTATCGAGCTCCGGCTAGGACTGCTCTGTTCTGACATCTCTACCCCTAAGGCCTCACCAGGCGGAGAGCACTAAATTCGGTCATTTATGAGCATCTCGTGTAAGTCCTCCATTTGTGCTTCTCACTCTCCCCTCACCAGCTCCTCTGAGGGAAGCACTGTTATCATCTTCCCCACCCGCAGATAAGGCCACTGAGGCACAGACACTAAACCCGTTCCAGGCCACATTGGAATTAAAGGACGTCTGTATTTCTGCTGTTTTGCTTTTGACAAAGGAATCTGAGATATCAATTCAAAGCAGACTGTTAAATAATCAAGTCTGTCAGGTCTTCACCTCAAAGAGCAGATACTATAAATTCCTGATGTAGGATGAGGCTGCCGTCACAAACTGACTCAGCTTGAAATTAATATCCAAGATGAAGCAGCGGATACACGTAAATATTCACGATTGTCAAGTCTGCCCACGGGTCTGGGCCCTTCACTGCCTGAAAGGGGGTGTAATCCCCACCCGTGTCTGGGAGGGAAGCGCGGCTCTTCCCGGGCTCACCCAGGCTTCATAGGCTATTTACCCCCACAGACTAGCCTCAACGGTTAAAAGCTCTCAAGATTTTTACACCAGGCAAAACTGAAAGACATTTCTGTAGATGGAGCACTTTCTCAGGCTTAAATTTTTTTGCCTACACTCAGCCAGAGGGAGAAAAGAAACAGGACTCTACAAAGTCCTGACCCTCACCACTCACAGGAGTAGAATGACCACAGCAGAAGATGGCCCTTCACATTGCAGGATGTGAACAAAATAAAGATGCCCCAACAACAGGCACTCCCAGACACAGCGCTCAGCAGTCTTCTGCACAATCACAGTTGTGCAGCCCTCAACACCTTCTATTTCCAGAACACTTCATCAGCCCAAAAGAATCCCCCTATCACTAGCATTCACTCCGTAATCCCCCTCCACCCAGCCCCTTCCAACCATCACCTGCTCTCTGCCTCTGCATGTGCCTTTTCTGGGCTTTTCAGATCACTGAAATCAACAATATCTGGCCGTTTGTGTCTGCTTCCTTTCAATTAACATGCTGTTAGCAAGGCTTGTATATTTTGAAGTGGCATCAGCATCTCTTTATTTTTTATTTTTTTTGGAAACGTTAAAGATTATTAGAAGGTGGTAAGTACTATCAAAAAGAGTAGAGTGGAGCATAAGTGATTGTGTTTCAAAGGGAAAAGTGTGGGTTGAACAGTCAGGGTGGACTTCCCAAAACAGGTGGCATTTTTCATTTTCCTCTTTTTTTTTTCTTTTTTATTCACTCTTACGTGTGAATAATGTTCCACTACATGGAGATACTACATTCTGTTCATCCATTCAGCAGCTATGTATGGACGAGGTCCAGAAGAATGAGTGTAAGGGGTGACTAGCATGGATGGCATTTAAGCAAAGGGCAAAATGTGTTTTCAAAAAAAAGCCAACAAACAGAGGCGCAAGGAAATTCAGTGCGTTTCTGAGCAAAGTGCTTGCTTGCTTCGGCAGGACTACCGTGCAGGGCTGGGGCGGATATTGGCAGGAATCACGGTGAGGGAGTCACCTGAGAAGACATCCCACTGCAAGCAGCTCAGCCAATCCTCCTCCCTCATCCTGTATTGTTAGAGCAATGTTTCTAGGTTACTCTTATTTCAATTAATAGCATTTAACTGCACGTCTGATCATCACCATCAGACCACATTACCTCCAAGTCACAGAAAGTCATTCACTGACCGGAGCAGCACCAGGACATAATGGTGATGGATTAGGGAGTCCTGCAGCATTCCAGCCTGCAGGCACAAACCCCACATGTGCCCTGGTGATGTCCAGAAAATAAAATGCATGGAAATATCTCACTGCTGGAACACGACATCTGCCCTCAAATTGCCCGAAAATCATGCTGGCAAAGCACTACTCAACCTTCTCAGTACAAAAAAAAAAAAAGCTAAGAAGGCAAATTTAGGCTCTTCCATTGAAAACCAGCAGCCACCACTGCCAGTATTTGAGCTGGAATGCTCCTGACTTTGAAAACCACTGCGCAGTTACTTTTCAAACGTGAAACTCATATATATATACCACGTAGATGATATTGCAGTAGGATTTTTCTTTTCAAAATTTCCAGTTGAAAAATTAGCACAAGAAAGTTTATGTTTAGGCTTTAAAAAAAATCAATTATCCTCCATTTTCTTAATTTTGAACTTATTATTATTTTATAAATGGAGCTATGGTGCGTATTTAAAACCTTTTGATTTCTGAAAACAAGACGTTTATGACCTCACTATTTCAGAGCAAACTTTAACGATTCTTTGAGAGGTGGGGCCTGGGGTGCTCACTAACAGCTCTTTAAATACTGACAAGGATGTGCTATTAAGTAATACAAAGGCTCTAAGTCCACATTAGCTCAGAAAGCAAAGAAACCACACCAAAGACTTCCTTAAATATTTTATATATTCCTATTCTTTTGAATATTAAAGCTCTTAAAACATATGATTTTTTTTGAAAAAGACAACAGCTGTAATAATTTTCCTCTCACCAAGAAAGCAATCTTTATCAGGAATAAAAACCCCTATGGAAATCGAAATGACAGGACGTTTCTAGCTAAGTGAACACCCAGATCTGAACACAAACCTAAATCCTATCAGATCTCACTCGAAGGAGCTCTACAAAGGCCTGGGCAACCCTGGAGATTAGCTCTTTTGTTCCAAATGTTGGCTGAGCTAAGATAATCACACTAGGCATGGAAAGAGAGAAGAGGAATGTCCACCTGGCAGCCTCCATCAGTTTTCTTCCAGCCACAAGGTGCCTCTAGGGCAGCCCCGCTAACAAGTCCCCCATAAGAAAAGCCGGCATCCACACTGCCCCTGCCGTCCCCAAGTAGCCCCGAAGCCCATATCCCAGCCTGTGAATGGTCTTCAAATGATCCCCCAGTTGGTGGCACCCTCCACCTCTTCCCCGCTACACACACACACAAAGCCACGACAGCCTTCCCAAAGCACAAATTTGATTACATCAACCCCACTTCAAACAGTTCAGAGGCTCCCTGGTAGAGTTCTAGCCCCACCCCAGACCCTGCTCGCCCAGCCTCATCTCAGTACATAGGTCCCCAGTGACCTCAGGAGCCCCCTGACCTGCTCCTACTTCCCACTTGCCTCCAGGTTCATTTTGACTGTTTCCCAAGGAAGCCTTCCCTCCCTCCAACCTCCACAATTTGTTCCTCTCTTCCTAGAACATTCTAGGCTAACTGACAACGCTAAGCTCTCAAGAAGCAAATACATTTTGCTTATTTATGTGGCTACTCTCTCTCTCCCCTAGACTCACTGAAGTGCACGTGTTATGAATAAATGAATGACGGGTTGGATCTCAAAGGGACAGACATACCTGCTCTCACCCGTCCCGACCCTTTTGTCTGTAGTATATCAGAAGCAAAACCAGAAGTACCTTCCCTGAGGGTCACTTCTGTTGAAACCCTTCACTGCCTACTGTGTCAGTTCTAGTAAAACTCAACTTCTTCCAAAGCCCTACACCCCGGACTCTCTCCAGTGTCCTCCCCAGCAGGGGCTCCCTCCACCCTGGACCGCACAGGGCACTCTCCCCGGGTCCCCACGCCAAAAGCCTCCAGGCCTCTGCCCGGGCTGCACCTGCGACCTGAGCCACATTCTTGACTCCTTCTCTTGGCTGACTCTTACTCTGTCCTCACAACTGAATGTACAGCCCATTTCTTCCAGGAAGTCCTCTCTGATAATGTCCTTTAGGTCTTGTCTGGGCTCTATCTATAGCAGCAGTACATGGTGACCAACTGGGTGTTTGCCCGCTCCTTTGAGACCACGAACACTTGGGAACCACGTGGGAAGGAGTGAGAGATTACAAGACAGGTGGGGGAATCAAAAAGCAGAAATCACAGCCCAAGTCCCAAATTCAAGGATACTTTCTCAGAAAAAAGTATAAACTATTTCACACGTGTGCCATTTGGCTACTATTTTTGTGGCTTGTGGACAGCAAGAACTTGGTGTTCTAGCCCAAAACCCAGGTTACATGCAAAGAAATGTATATATTCTTATCCAAAGGAAACCAGAGCTGCTCAACAACAGTTTTCATTTAGAACTGAAAGGAAATTTGATAAAGGCAATCTCTCTCTCTCTCTACTTTCTTTTCTGGAATCATATAATTTTAGAAGTATTTGCGTGACTAACAGACGGCTACAGCCCGTGATTCTGCACTGAAGTGTTTGAGGCTGAGGAAGCCTAGATTACATTCACTCTGTAAATGCAATCACACCAACACACTGATAGGTGCCGTGAGTGGTGGAGCTGATGTTCCAAAGCAGGCAACATTATTCTGTAAGAGAACTCTAAATAGAAAGTAAGAAATGCAATGTCCTGTACTCAATTTCATTTGCTATATGGGCCATTAACTGATAGTATATCTTGACTAATGAAACCCAAAAATAAATTGTCAACTTCGATTTTCTTCATCTGACCGTTTTATGCTAACATCGGATATTAAACTCTCACTCCATATGGAAAGCTCAGGCCTACGCTGCAGCACAGTTACATCCCGTGGAAGAAAGCCGACCAAGGGAGAACTGGAGAGTTTCCCTTCAGAAGCTGCAAAGTCTGGTTTTGCACCTGTACACCATTTGCAACCACGTCATCATCAAAGGAGTTAGACGTTACCTCTCTGGGACGAAAATCACTGCGTGCTTCAGAACCATCAAAGAATGCTGAGCTTTGTGAAACAGTCCAGAGGCGCTTAAATCATACTTTTTCTGAAAGGCTCCAAAACTGACCCACTTCACCATTCCAGGTATAACAGGGAAGTACTGGAAACAGTAGAGAGAACATGCCCTTGAATTCTGACAAGGCTCTGCTTGAATCCTGCTACAGCATTTACTAGTCGCTAAATGGACCAATTCTTTAACCCCTCTGAGAAGGCTTCCCAATCCCCAAAAGGGGGCTGCCACCGCCCACCTGGGAGGCATGGATGTGAATGAAACACGCAAGTGGGGCGGCCGACTGGTACCTGACACGGGGCCTGGCTAGTTTCCCTCCGCTGCCCTTCTCCCCCTTTAAACTTGCACTGATCCCCCGGTAACGATCAAGCCCCCGGAACAGACTGCCCGTATCTTCTGTGTATCCCTGGATACATGCCTTACCCTTAGGAGGCCAGAAAAACAACTGCCTCCTCCCAAGTCACTAACAATGTTCTTAAGAGTCTGGGTATTTTTAACTCTATTTTTCAGGGAGACTATTCCAGAATTTTGCAAGCACCATTCTCCAGGTTGGCTCCCCTCCCAGTGCCCATCCCTTCTCACCTCAGATCCTCTGTCTGACTGCCTTCTGTTCATGGGAAAGCGAGTCCGGTAAGGTGGGGCTCCCTAGGCCTCCCTCCCTCCCTCACAGGTGATTGTGACTAACTTCTCCCCACTCCTCACTGCAACTCTAGCTTCTGAGGAGTCTACCCTCCCGTACCCTGCAGCCTCTGCACCTTCCCAAGACGCACACGTGGCCACGACCCTCCCTTCAGATTTCTTCCTGGCTGGCCCTGCCCAGCCCCTGGCCCCTTAAGGATAACTGGCATTGCTTTGAAAATGGCAAACGCCACTGACTGACACACCAGAGCTGTATGGTCTGGGCTTTCCTCCAACCAAGACACAGCCCTGCCCCCCTCAGTCTCAGTCTGCAGCTCTCGAGATGATCTAATTCACATGCAAGGCTGTGAACACCAGCTAAGAATGACGACTCCCAACGTGTATCTCTAGTCCGGCTCCTTCACCTGAGCCCCAGGCTCATCGACCCGAGTGCCTCTTTGAAGTCCTAATTTGGATGACAAATGGCATCTTAAAAATGCCTCATGTCCACCATTTACTCTGGAATTCCATTCCTGTCAGGTATCTCCCAGACTCCCCATTTTAGTAACAGCCCCAGCACCCACCGAGGTGTCTGAGGTCACATTCAATTTCCACTGTTCCCTCCCCCAGGCCCTGCCCTGGAATCAGTCCTGTTATCTCCATCAATAAGCCCATCTCAAGTGTAGTTCTGTAGGGACCATGGCCGGAAACACACAAGCTCACAGCATGGTGCACTAACAGTCCTCCGTAGGGTGCTCCCTGGATGGGGAGGCATCTCCTGCCGCTGTTCACCTCAGAAGGCAGTGGATTCTCACACAGGAGGCCCAGGAGAAGGGACTCAAGGTTCTCCCATGGTCTGAGCTTTGAAGGGCCCGAGGTCTGGGGGAGCTCCTAATTAGCAGACACACTTGCCAATGAGCAGATGAGGATGGGGGAACCCACGCAAGGCTCTTATCACTTCAACTCATGGGCTCTCAGGAGCCATGGGAAAGGCCTGTGTCCAGTGTACAGCCCAGCCATCACAGATCCCAGCCTGCATTTGCCAACCCGGACAGCCTAGACTCCATCTACTTACTTCTGTTCTGTTCCCCACCCAGAATGTGATGGACTCATTCAGATATTCTGGCCTGTCTCAAGCGAGACAAATTCAGTGAAAAATGAAGTGTCCACATTTGGACCAGAGCATGAAAGGAGAAACAAGGCCTCATGGTCAGCATGATGGTGGTGGCCAAACAATTCCACCAGGTGAGATGAACCAGGGTAGGGTTGAGAATCCAAGGTCCTGGGTTGGACTAATCATCTTCCTTCATTGTTGACTGGGGTGTTGGGGACTGACTACCACAAACTAACGACACGTTAGGGGGCCCACGTGGTGGGCGTCAGCTGCAACAGAAACGGATTCAGCTCTTTACTGCCAACATGGGTTAAAAGTAAAGGCCGAGGCAGGAAGGTCTGCACGGCTGCTGAGGCAAACCACAGACCCAGCTCTGAATGCCCACTGGCTGGAGCAGAGAGGAAGCTACGGCCCTTTTAGCAGTCCCTTTGCCCAACAGATCCAGGTAAGCCAGCTACTTAGGAGAAGGCCATGTTGTCCTGATACTCAGAAAAACCAGCCTCGTAAAGGGAAAAAATAGTGGCATGGATTTTAGACCCAATTCTGCCCATTTATGAAGGCAAAGTAAAGTAAATGGCACGGGGAAGTTGAATGCAAAAAAAAAAAAATTAAAGAATCAAACGGTGACCGCTTCCTCCAACAGCGTCCCCTGCAGCTGTCACCTCCGTGGCGGCCACATCCTCACCAGTGACCGCCGGCCAGGAAGCGACGTCACGCACGTCACACAGCGACAGCCAGGAACCGCGTGCTGAGCACGTTTGTGTAAAAGCAGGAATCGAGCAAAATGCTGCAGAGTTTGACCTTACAAGTTTAAATACTCCATGAAAAGAATCCCTGAGCAGCCGACTAAATCAATTCACATCTTACTTCTTCAAAACAATGAAACAAATTTAATAAGGGCGCATTTGTCACCAAATAAAAGGAGGACCAAACATGTTCCTCAAAAGCAAGGATTTCAACAGGTATCAAACACCAGTGGGTGATGAGCTAACAAAGCAAATATTCCAAAAAATTAGAAAATAAAAAATGACTAAGATAATAGATGGATCAAAACAGCTGTTAAGTTGTTGCTTTTTAAAGCGATGGAGACTGTACGGAGGGCAATCTGGCTATTTCAAATGCAGGGTGTGCACAGCCCACATTTTCAGAAGCAACAACATGCTCACTGGGCAGTACAAGTGAAAAAGGAGTAAAGAAAAAGGAAAAGAGGAACAAGAGAAAATTAGAATCACACAAGAACAAAAATAATTTTGACTGCATGTACAAGAATTTATGTGAGTGTGTGAGGCCAGGGACGCGGGGATGGTGAGGCCCAACCTCACCTCCTGCTCAAGGGAAAGCAGGGGCCTGAGGGGAGCGGCGCTGCCGGGGGACCACAACGTGTTCAGCTCCCCTAACCAAAATTCGACCTACAAGCGACTAGGCAGCTTTTGAGCTACAAATTATTGTCGCATTTCAGTCTGGACCGTTTTACTCACTTCCACCAAGAGTAGCAGGAGAGAATGAGGCTCTGCTCCTGCACCAAAGCATTGTTTAAAAAATTAATGACTGTGGAATAGTAAAAGAAACAATGGAGTAAAAGTGACTGGAGGAGAATGTGCTTGACCCGAGCTCACTGGCCGCGTTATCTCAATGACGTTCAGATGCTGGCTGAGCCCTTATGGTACCAGAATAGACAGACCCACAAGGAGGCAGGTTTAATGCGCTGAACCACTGTGGGCTAAGTACACATCCGGCTACTCCGCCAAGTCCCAAGGGCAGACTTCAAAAGGCAAAAACAAGCTGGCATTCTCTGGTGGGTCTGCAGACTCAGAGACAAGCATTTGTTGAGCAAAAATGTCACCAGTGCCTCCTATGACAAAAGAAGTGGCACTGGCGTGGGGGCTGGGGCAGGGCTCCAGGCTTCCACTGCTCACTCACCAGTCTGTCCAGGGGGAGAAGGTGGTCCCTGCTTAGGTTTCGCTGATGCACCTACTTGACTAATGTCTGGGGCCTCAGCAGGAGTTGACAGATGAGGTGAACGGAGCGAGACTCTGTGTAGCACGGTGCTGGGAGCTATGCCCTCAGCAGTGCCCAGGCTCCTAAACATGCCAGCTCATCTCCAAGAAGCAGATGGGGAGTGCGGGCATGTAGATCACAGGGCCCTGTGAGGACAAGTACAGATCATGGCCACGACATGCCTCTCCTCTTCCTTAAGCCATAGAGGTATTTCTGGGGAGGAACAGAAAATTCATCCAGAGCCTGCTAGGTGGGCTCTCGCAGGTGGGACTAGTGTCCCCTGTGCTTCTCACTCACAGGGCTGGTCTAGACATTCTTTTTATTAATTCCCTAGCATCTTCTCCTCCAACTTACCAACAACCAGAAAGTAGGATCTGATCTTAGGTAAGTTCAAGAATCACAGAGCACCACCTCCAAAGCGGGCCCGGTAGCACATGCCAGGTCTTCTGACCGCCACCTGTGGGACCACCATGAGCCCTCTCCAGACTCGAGGACCGAGGCCGTAGGCCGGGGGGACACAGCTTCCCTCACTCACCCCAGCAAAGGGGGACCACGTCTCGGCAAAGGCATCTCACCCTCTTCAGCCCGAGGGAAAACATGATAGATATACGGGGAAACAGAGCAGAAGGTGGGGGGTAGGCAGCCCAGAAGAGCTCATCTGTACTTCCGAGGCAAAGTGGGGCCATTGACTTAATCACAGGGACAAAGTGGGAATGAACATTTCCCTGCTCTGTCCCATACACCGTGATACGCCTTTCCCTGCATAAGGAGTTCATTCGGAAGTCCCTGGCGGTGTTTCTGATGTCCTAACTTGGCATGGTGGCTGTCGGGCAGGAAGAGACGGCCTGAGCTGAAAAGGTGCTGGGCCTGGGAGGCAGGTGACAGCGGCTCCAGCCGCAGCTCAACCAGCGCCTCGTTCTGCCTCTCGGGGCTCAGCATCTCATCTATAAGCAAAGGGATGAGCATGTACCAGGACAGGCTGCGCAACAGAAATGAAATGAGAGCCATGTAAAGAAAGTTTCCCAGTTGCCACGTTTAAAATTTGAAACAAAGAAACAAACCAACAAACAAAAAACAAATACTAGAATGTGATTTTAAGAACAGATCTTACTTAATCTACTGTATGTAAAATACTATTATTTTGACATGTAATCAATATAGGAAGTAGAGAGATAGTTTATGTACTTTTACTAGACAAGCCTCAGCGTCTGATGTGCATTTGACCTACAGTACATCTCAGCTGAGTCCAGCCTCCTCCCCAGTGCTCCTAGCATCAGTGGCTTTGGCTACTTTATTGGACAGCAACTCCAGGGGTCCCACCATGTTCCTGGCTGTAAAGCGGGAGTAAGTGTCCACACTAACCCTAAAAGGATCTCTCTGAAATAAAGGCGGATTCACTTTGAAATGTCTGGAAACCGGCGGGCTGCACCTCCCTCCCCCCTTGGCTACAAGATTGACTTCTTCCTTGCTGATTCCTTTCTGGATGTAGGGAAGCAATCCAGCACACAGCCAAGGTGGACTGGATTCCAGGTAAACTTACCTGCTGTCTGTGTCCAGTCCCATGAAGTCCTCCTTCTCAAACGGGATGCAGGGGAGGGGGATCTTGTCCCCAGAATTCTTGGGGCCACCATCCAGCCACTTGGACTTGAGCAAGATGAAGAGAGACTCAGTGAAGTCCTCGATCCTCTTCTCCACCACCCTGCAGTACTCTTAGATTGAAGGCAACGTCGGTGCGCGTCTGCTCGGCTACCTCCCCATGCTGCACAAAGACAAAAAGCTGAGAGTCATTAAGCGATGCGCCATACAGCTCCTCTGCATGTGGAGCTTCTCGAAGGCCTTGGCAGAGAGACATTCGGTAATGGTGACAAGGCCCACGACCTTGGGGTGTTTCTGGAAGACGCTCCACCGATTCTCGGGCCCATAGCGGTGCCTGTAGTGGATACAGAGTGTCCACTGGGAGCCACAAGGGCTGATATGGCTAACCGAGGTGAGTAGCTGATAGATGCAAAAGAAATTCTCCTCTGAGATGATCTCTATGGATTGGACCACAACGGGACGAGTCTGGTGGTCCTCAGCACACTGCACGTAGTCAGGGATGCTCATGTTGCAGGCCCTGCCGAGAGGGGAGAGGAGATCGAGGTACATTCTCTGCTGTGTGCTACGGGCCCATCTGGGTTGCGGTGACCTGGTGTGTACCAGCCAGAAGACAAGGGAAGCCAAAGCAAATCCAAGGGTACAGTTTGTCCTCAGAGTCTGCATATGGCTACTGTAGCTCGGATCACATTACCCAGCTTTTGGTCTAGGCTTCCTGCCTCTGCAGAGAAAGGTCATTTCTTATTTTCTATTTCCAAGCACCTAGCAAGGCCCTGATGCAAAGTCACTGCTCAAAAATGCTGAATAAAGAAATGAACAAAGGAAATGCTTCCCCAACCCCCTTCAGCAGAATATAAAGAGAAGGACCACAGTAGGATCAAAAGATCTGGATTCCTATTCAATTTATTTGAACTCCTAAGCTTCATAATAATGGATAAGAAAACTTGCCTTGGGGTAGAGGGTACTGTTCATTGGTGGAGCACATGCTTAGCATGTACGAGGTCCTGGGTTCAAACCCCAGTACCTCATTTTAAAAAATCAAACAAATAAATACACCTAATTTCCCTCCTGAAAAAGCATTTTTTAATTCAAAAGTCAAAAAACACCTTGCAATTGACACAACATTGTAAACTTGACTATACTTCAATTAAAAAAAAAAGCCTTGCCTTACAAGAATATATCTGGATTACGGATGTTTGAAAATGTAAAATGCATAGGGTACCACCTGCATAAAAGGAGGTGACTGTACACATGTTCTATCCCTCCTTTATGAGTTATACTTCCTTTGGGGGGGTTATAACCTCTCAGAGCTAATTTTCTCAGATTAAAAAATATAAACATTACCTGATTCTCAGTACTGCTGAAGAATCAGATAACTCTATGAAAGCATCTGACCCACAGAGTTTACTCAATAAATGTTTGTTGAATGAATGAATAAACAAGCAAAGTGAATGCTGCTCCCTGCCACAAACCATCATAATGGTACTGCCTGGAAATCCCAAGCCCACGTTCACCCGACTCTGCATTAACAATGTGGGTGACCTGGACAGGCCTGCGTGCTTCTCGAAGCCCCAGTTTAATCGTGAATAGAAATAAGGGCAATAACACAAACCTCAAATTGTTAGTGAGTCAGTAATGAATTGTACCCCAACACTGCAAGATGGAACCATTAAGAAAACTGGGCAAAGGGCCCATAGGCCCTCTCCATATAATCTCTTACTACCACATGGGAATCTACATTACATCTCAAAATTAAAAGTCTAATATTTTAAAGAGGTTATCGAGGTTAGGTGAGCTCACTGTCTCAAATAAGGAACACACAGTACAAATAGGACAATGCCCAGCCCATGAGATACACTCAGTTAACATTCCCACTGAGCCCACTAGTCCCTCCAACTTCAGAGCAAGAGGATGGGTCCTCGTGGCAACAGGCCACAGCACCTGAAGCTAACAAAGCTAATGGTGTCCACTTAAAAGAGCCCCTGTCACCACCCTTGTTCTAATTTTCTATTTGTAATTTTTTTCTTTTCATTAAATTGGAACTCCAAATTGCATAGAATTCTTACCAGATATCATGATGGCAGCCCTTCAAAACCTGACCACAGAGATCATGATGGCAGCCCTTCTTGGTGAAACAATAAAATGAAAAGCCATTTCCACAAGACCTCTGTGTAAATCTACTAGGGAACTTCATCCTGGACTGAGGAAGAGGACTGGGGAGTAGGGGGTAAACAGGGACACGGAGAAATATGGGCCACCTGTCCCACAATGGACTTTAGACTCACCCTCACCCTCCAGGAACGTCTAAATACACACAGACAGAGTGCTATGGACAAGAATTTTTTTTAAACAAATCCCTGAATCCCTAGCAGATCTTGTTTCTACCGAGACACAAATGTCTTATTTGTATAATGTTTCACAGAAGCCTTAAAATATTATCACCCCAACTTGACACATCAAGAAACTGAGGTAGAGAAGTTTATCACATTCTACAAGATTAGAGAGAGGCCACGTCAGACACCGTATTTAAATCCAAGTCCCTGCTCCGTTGCTCACACTAGAAAGTGTCACATACTGCCTCTTTCCTGCCCTCTCCCTGCAATAAATCTCTGAAGAGTCTTTTCTGTGTCACCTGCAATCAAAATCACATCAATTTTTCACAAAGAGCTATGTCACTCCTTGGAGGACATACCAAAATCTAAAGGGTTGGGTTGAGAGGAGATATTTGCATTTTCTGTTTCTCAAAGGAAACATGGCTTTAAAAGAAACTGAAAAGTATTTATCTAGTCTAAGCGCTCATTGTGCACAGAAAGAAACGGAGGCTCAGAGGAGAAGAGGAAAGGGCGTTATTAACAAATATTGCCTCAGTGCAGCACCAAGCCAGCCCTGGGCACTTCTGGGGGAGGATCTGGAAGGCCCAGGAGAATGAGTGTTAGAAAATAGAAAGAGAAGAAGAATATAAGGCCCCGTCTCTACACCACCATACCATGAATTTCCACCAAATTACCCAGTATGGGTGCAGCCAATAGTAAGGTTGTCTAAACAGGTTATTGAAACCTGGAATTCTCAACCATAGTGGAAATTCCAGCATTTACTGTGCTTTTTTCCCAGTTCAATCATCAATTCAGTGGGCATTCTGTACCAGGGACTACACGAGACCTGGAGTTCTCCCAAATAAAGATCTCTATTACCACGTGTGCAAACCACATAAAGACCACCAGAAGAAAAGCGCCCACAGATAAGATGGAATTACTGAAACTGAAAGCAGCCAAAGAGCATATATTACTAGGAAAAATGGTGCTCCTATAAATGGACTCATGGACATAGAAAGCAAACTGTATTTAGCAGGCAGGAAAGGAGGGATTAACAGATACAAATTAGTAAATATAAAATAAATGACAAGGACCTGCTATATAACACAGGGAACTATATTCAATTTCTTGTAATGAGTTATACTAAAAACAATCTAAAACATATATATATACATATGCATATGTTTATAACTGAATCTCTGCTGTACACCTGAAACTAACATTGTAAATTGACTACACTTAAATAAAAAATAATTTAAAAAATAAGTAAAAATAAAAGCAATGCCATTAAGAAAAAATAAAAGAACACTCTAATCCCCTTAGCTGTAGGTGGTGGAGAATTCTGGTTGCAAACACCAAGTCCACTGGATCACTCCAGCAATGGCTGTCACTCTTTCTGACCATCAGAGAGTCACTTGTTTCACTGAGGTTTCTTTTCTCTTCTGTGAAAGGCTACAGCTGCAACTAACGATGTATAGAATCTCATCATTCACAAGCCCAACAAGTAGTGAGGACTTCCCATGGGCCAGGCTCTGGACAGAGGAAAATACAGGGTCCGAAATATATTCATGGGTAGAAGAAGTTTGTGCCATAAAGACGTTAATTCTTCCTGTTTTGATAGACAGATTCATTGCAATTCTGATTAGAATTCCTACCAGATTTTTCTTGGAATGTAACAAGTGAATTTATGGTCAAGATTAGCCAAGAAATTTCTTTAGAACCACCACTGGGGAGGGGTGGATAGGTCATTAATTTCCACTGCTCTTTCTGAAGTGATAAAAACGTTCTGGAATAATAATGGTTGCACAACTGTGAATATGCTAAAAGCTGCTGAATTTTACCATTTAAATGGATGGAATTCATGGTGTGTGAACTATATCACAATAACGCTGTTATATGAAAAAATATTTCTTGACAAATATTTTTCTTTTTATACCACTAGTCTGTCCCACAATTTAAGAAAAACAAAAAACCAATACAAACCAAACTGTGCCAGGAGTTCTTTAGGACTGCAATATCCCTGGGTCTCCAAGGCCTCTGGTGATGCTGTTCCTGTTAACACACACTCGCTGGGCTGGGCTAGTTAGGGACTGTAACTGTCTTTTTAAAATCGACGGTCACACGTTTCACCCTTGGAGAGGGAAGGAAGGAGGATATCACAGCTTCATGCCTTCAGCTCATTTTTAACAGAACCAAGCCCTGCTTTCACCACTGTTAATCCCTCTCACTATAAAAACACGTGACATCAACAAGCACCGCCATCATAACACCTGAAAGTGTTCAAGGTACTTACCTGCGGCAGAAACACTGAGGGAGGAGACAGAAGCTTGCTCAGCACTGATGCTCCCTTTTCCCGACTCCACCAGGTGAAGCTGGGCGCTACAGCCAGAGGCTCTCAGTCCGGGGAGCAGCACACACGCCACTGAGCTGGTCCTGAGGGAGGGTGAAAGGGAAAGGAGGGCAGCCCTAGGGGGGAGGGAAAGGGGGGGTGCGGGCTGCAGGCCCGCTCGGAGGCCAGCCCCAGCACCAGCATAAGCCGCCCGCTCCCGTCCAGGTCCGCAGACCACGCCCACCCGGGAAACAGCCCGCCCATTGGTGGGGACGGGCAGGCGGCCGAGGAGAGGAAGCCCGGGAGGAGAGGACTCGCGGGCGGGAGAGGGGAAGGGGACGCCAGCCGTGGACTGAGGGGATTCCGGCTGCGTGAGAGGTGGCAGGCGCACACCTGGACCTGGACAGCTGTGGCCGGGGCGCCGGGGCAGGTGGTGCTGTCAGAAGGGTCTGGCCAGAGAAATTCAGCTGAACACGGGCTGACTGGCGCCCTTGGGGGCTGTGAAAGGCGGATCACCCTCCCGAAGCCGCCTGAACCCTTTCCCTGGAGCCCCTCACCTTGCACTTCCACAGCCAGAAGCCCCGGCCCCAGGCAGGAACCAAAGGCCTAACGGGCGACAGAGTTGAGAAGCATTTGGGGCCAATCCCCGGCTCGGACATGGAGCTTCGAACCAGGGGACCACCAGGCACCGACAGCGCATGCGCAGGAGGGACATGGATCCTCTGGATTCTGCGAGAGAAGGTGGGACAGCGAGGGAGGGAGAAGATGGGAGCGGGTGGAGAAGAGGGGAAAAGTGGAGGGATACAGATGGACAGGAAGAGCAGAGAAGGGATGGGTCTGGATAGGGGAGTGTCGTAGCGGAGTTGGAGAGAAAAAGCTTTACCTCTAGGGCACCCTGAGATGGCAGACCTACCTTTGTACCCTTCTGTAACCGTTCAAGTCCCGCAGCTCATGTTTTACCTCCCTGATCCAGCCCTCCATCAGATGCTTCTGCAGAAACACTACGGGGATCACACCCGTTGCCCCCATGCGGAGCTGGGTTTTCTGTTGCTCTGAGAACCAAGCACCCGCAGGTGTTGTCGCTCAGAACTTCCTTGGGAAGAGTACATATTCCCCTTTTACACGCTGGGAAACAGGCAGGAAGGATCACTGCCTTAGCTCCACTGTCCCAGGTGTTGGGCTGGCGGGGAGAGGTGTGGTACAAGATCAGAGCCCCAGACAGAGCAGACTGCCTGAGTGTTGGTGCATAGTCCCCATCCCTCCTGGGTAAACCATACCCCAACCTAGTGGAAACATCAAGGGCTCACAGTGGTTTCCTGGGGGTGGGAGAGCTGTCCTCATGTGAAGGAAAAGTCCAGCTGGGCTAAAAAGCTAAGTCACAAATCTAAGTGTGATAAGTGTCGGTTTACTGATCTAAGTTCTGCTGGGCTATCTCGTAAATCTGAAGTTTAGTGTCAGTTTATTGGGCTAACAACCTAACTCGTAATTCCAAGCTCAACAAGTGTCAGTAATGTGAACTATTACAAATTGATAAGCTCCAGTGTACTGATTCCTTGCATTTTGTTCTTTGAGTCTTATTGGCTAATATCCCCTTACTTGTATTGAAGTCTTTAAAACCTCATGTGCACGTCTTGGAGGTGCTCAGAAATTCGGAGCAGAAGCCCCTCTGAGCCCGCCGGCATAATAATTCTGAGTACTCAAGCACTCCGATTGGTGCTTGTTTCTTGGCTGGCCTGTTTCCATAACACTCAGCTCCAGTGCCCTGCTTTCTAGGTAGATAGGAGTGTTACCAAGTCCAATTTCATTCTCCTCAGTGCAGGACAGGCCAATAAGTTTGGAAACCAGATGTTGGGGCTTGGAATAGCAAGTTTCTGTAGACCTAGTTGGCAAACTAATGTTCTGGAAAACCATCTCCCCAAGTCACAATTCAGGCTCCTTTCCTACGCGCTTGGTTGTTGCAAACTTCTTAGTGTAGGAATTCCTTCTTGTTAGAATCCTTTGTTCTTACAGCTATCTGCGTGGGTCAGATCCCTGTAAATCTCCAACAAAACAAACGTTATTTTCTATTCTGCAATTTGCTATCTTTTAATGAATGAAAAAGTGTTAAATATCCTTAAAGGTCAGAGCTTCAGAATAAGCTCTCCTGTGTATTTCAGGCTCTAGGCAACAATTTTTTACAAGCAAGATGAAGCCTAGGAGACAGAGCATAGGGTTAAATTCAAAGCAACAGATCTAATATGGAGTCAGATTTGTTCTGTTCTATTACCCGGGCAGAAGCCACTTGAGGATTTAAATCTCTTTAAGTTAAAAATAACTAAAATTTTAAAGGAATTTACATACATAGGTGGGAATGTGCAAAGCATATCTGGAAAAGCACCCAAAAGATAGTAAACAGTGGCATCTCCAGACAGGGCTGAAAGAACAGAGGATGAGGGAAAACTTCTTTCACTTGTGTATTTTTGTGCTCTGTTTGAGTTTTTTTTTTTAACCTTTTGCTTGCATTTCTTTTTCAGTTAAAATAATGTGTAATGGAGCAAAGGAGTAACTACCTTAGCAAATACAGCAGCCATGGAATCACTAAGTCATCACTTTTGATTTAAGCCAGAAAGCATTTATTGACTCTCTCCAATGTGCTCAGTCCTGTTTTAAGACTTCTTTTATTATAATAATAATAATTATTATTATTATTATTATTATTATTATTATTATTATTATTATTATTAACTATTATTATTTCTAGTACTATTACTATTACTATTATTACTATTATTTTATGAAATAGTAACATGGTATACCTCACCCCTGCCCATGACTGGTGGAAAACCAACTGAGTTTTTCTTGTGTTGTTTTCCAAGGAGTAGAGATGAGTTTATAAACAGAACACATCTTCAGGGCAAAACAGGCAGTGTGCATTACCAGCAGGCCAGACAGCAATGAAGGGTTTTCAATTGAGGCGCAAAGAAGCTGAGAGAGAAAGCCTCAAGGACACTACAAAAAGCTGCCCAAACTGCCATCTCCATGGTACTACTGAAATAGGAAAGAACAAATCTGACTCCACATTTGATCTGTTTCTTTGACTTTAACAAAGCCAAGTTAATATGCTCCGGTCTTTTCATGGGTTATGATGTCACAGAGGAAACGGACAGGTCAACAAGGAACCACTCTGCCGTGATCACGGAGCTGGGGAAAGGGATGGGTTGCAAGATGTATGAAGCAGCCGCAACTGTGCCCGTGCTTCTAGGCAGGTATCCAAAATCGCCTCGACAAGGTGTCAAACATTTGTGCCCACGTCCTCATCAACAGACATGTATTAAAGACAAATGGAAACATATAAAAGGCCAATACCCTTGCTGGGTACACCGTCCAAAGAACAAAGTCTCAGTTTGACAACTGGCCATCTCGGTTCCATGGGATTCATTCTTGGAGAACCTTAAAAACCACTCTTCTGTCCTCAAGAATTGCTGCATATTTGTCCTATCTTTGGCTCAGGGATGCAGCACGTTCAAGTGAACTTTAATGTCTGCACAGATTTGACTGTCTTTCTCCAGGTTCATTTGTCCATTCCAATGAGGCCTGAGCTATGTCCATCCTCCGTAAGATCTTTTCCCTCCAGTGACAGTTCATTGAGCCTGCAATTAAAAGCCAAGTGAACAAGACTGTCCTCAGCTAAAAATTTCACCCACCCTTCACTGTTTTCTTAATCTCCTCTCCTGGCTAAGTGCAACAGACTAACACCTCCCTCCACCAAGATTACCAACTATGTCATTTTGTCTCCCCAAAGAGAAAGTAAGGTCCATAATAGAGGAGACAACTACATAGTCACCTCTGAATTCGTAGCATATAGAACTGTTAATAAATAGATCTATGATTATGGCTTCTTTCCTTTAAAACCTTTCTGGTTATTTGAATGAGACCTTGGAAGGGAGGTGTTTGCTGTCCAGTATCTTGATCCACAAGACTCTGGAGGCCTTTTTCAGAATGGCTGTTCACTGATTCATTCAAAACACAACTTATCAATCAAGGAGTATCTGTGCTTTTCTGCCAGGTGTTTGTGGTCACTTTAATGCCAGAACAACTTTAAATTATATCCTTACTTTGGATTTGTTATTTTTCCCCTCTTCCAACAAAATTGACTTTCCTTAATTTCTTGCCTTGAGGAATTTTTTTTTTTCCTATTTCACCCTTTAGTAAACCAAGATCCTCAGGATGGGCTTGGCCCATAATATGATCCCCCATCCAACTCCTAGTGTCAGAGGCCTGGGGCTCACATCCTGCCCTCCTGTCAAGGCAACTGAAAATCAGTTCAGGATCGAACCAGCACCCCAGGGATTCTAAGGCTCGCATATCTCCCAGAAACCCTGCTTTCTCATTTGTCTTGGCTTCTGAGAATTTTCCCTCACTTTCTTGACAATTAGTTGTGCAGCTTGAAAGATGAGGAAGGAAGGTTTTATTTCTCAATCAGCATTTTAAGGAACTTGTGTAATGAAAGTTTTCACGAGTTTCTAGAACCCTCCATTGCCGAGAAAGAAAACACACTAGACATTTTCTAAATTTAGCTCCCATGTGCATTTTTTCTTTGTTTTTGTTTTCTTAACTGTTAACAGACATTTTTTAATTAAAAAAAAATAAGGCCCCAAAAAGGATAGAACACTGAAGGGGCAATCAAAATTAAAGGGCAAAGACAGAAAAATGATAACTACTCTACAAAGTTAATATAATACATACACTATGTATCAGATCAGCAATTCTCAGTAACAGCTAATTGAAAAATGACCATGAGGTAAAATTTCTCTCCTGTCAGGACATGGCCAACAGAAAATACAATTAAACCAACAAACTAATATCCTAAGTCTGGCGAGGTACAGAAGTCTACAAGCTAAATGTGTCTTCTTCTGGAAAAGAGGAAGACACACCAGCTCTTTTCTGTGGAGCCTGAGCCCACGGGAGGACGGTGAAGTGAGCTCTGTAAGTACCCAATTAGCAAACTGAGTGATGAATAAATAGACGTGAGCTTTGATGACAGAGGTGATACTACTATTCATTTGTCCTGTAAAGTATGACTTCCGTTCAGTGATCAATACTTCGGTGTCCTCAGGAGTTGACATTATTCGAAAATGCACAGCCTGGGCGCAGACCTCCACTTTCAGCTCGTGACACTGCACTTAGATGTCACAAGGGCACCTCCAACTCCACCTGCAAAGAGCTGACTTCACGGTGCTCCTCCAATAGCCGTCCTGCCCAGGGCCTCTGGTCGGGGGCTAAGTTCTCCGTGCCTCTCCCATCTCAGACCCATCACTCACAGATGTGAATGGACCCCTCCTTCAGGGCCCAGATATCCTCAGACACCGAGTCCCACCACCCACACCTGACCTACCAGATACTCACTGTCACTCACTCAGCACTGACTCTGTGCTGGGACCATGCTGCACACTGCAAACGTTATCTCACTGGATCTCCACAACAGTCCTGGGAATTGGGTACATCGCTGCTTCAATTGATTAGATAAATTGTTTCACTTCCTTGAGTGCGTCATTCAAACTGACACGGCTACTGAGCCACAAGCCTGGGCCTGAAAACCACTTGAAAATTGAACACTGCTACACCTCGCAGCCACCCTACTCTGACTCATCACATCACCTCCTGCCAAGCCTTCTAAATGTTTCCAAGCATTCTACAAGACAAAAGTGAACTACGAGAGCACCCCACTCTCCAACATAAAATCTGTCAATGATGGTCCGCTGCCCTTAGGAGAAAGCCCCACCAGGCCTGAGCACAGCCCAATGGCCCAGCTTCCGCGTTCCCTGCGCGGCCACGCCGCCTCACCCAGTACGCACCTCTACACGTGCCTT
>NW_027328953.1:0-38407 GCF_048564905.1 Vicugna pacos | reverse complement strand
GAGCTCCACGGCCGGCCCTCCTTCCCTGGGCCCGTGAGGGAGAACTGGAAGCTGGGCGCAGAAAAGAGGGAGCTAGGTGGCCTGCGGCTTCTCGCGCGTGTGCGAGGAGGAGGCGCGCAGTGTTTTGAGGGTGCCAGCAAGCAGGAAGAACGCTAGGGCACGTGGCTTGCCGGGGGCGGAGGGCGGCTGGACGTGGAAAGGCCGGGCCTTGGCGCCAAGGCAGCGCCCAGTGGCTGGGTCGAGCAGAGGCGGGCCAGACGCGGAGCCCGACGCTCCCTGGTGGTCTAGTGGTTAGGATTCGGCGCTCTCACCGCCGCGGCCCGGGTTCGATTCCCGGTCAGGGAAGCATTTCTTCTTCCTCGCCGCCTACCAACCTCCCCAGCGCGTCCACAAACACTCCGCCCCCACCCCACCACCACCTCCCTTTTAGCCCACGCGCCAAGCCAACTCGTCCGCTCCTTCTCCCCCTCCTCGTGACCTCCGCGCCCCGACAAGAGCCACCCGGTACCCTCCACCTGCAGCCCCAGGCCCTGGCGTGCAACCTCCACCCTCGTGCCCCGCCAAACCTTTTGGCCTCGCGCGCCCACCCACTCGAGGCCTTCGGCGTCCCACCCACTCGAGGCCTTCGGCGTCCCACCCACTCGAGGCCTTCGGCGACTCCTCCTGCTCCGACGCTTGCCCCAGCCCCAAACACGACTGGCCGGCGCAGCCGTGGTCACGAGCGTGCTTGGACTGTCAAGCGGCACTACTTCTGCCACCACAATCCTCGCGGCTGACAAGCCACCCTCTCTTCCCAGCTCAGGCGGTGGTGCTGCTGCTTGTGCTGGTGGTGCTGGTGGTGCTGGTGACCGTGGTGGACAGGGTGCCGGCGATGGCGCTGCAGGTTGTGCCGGCGGCGACGGTGGTGGTGGTTGGCGGCATCACTGGTGGCCGCGTCGACGGAAAGCGGAAGGCGCGGGAGAGGGCCCTCCATCTCCAAGTTGGGCCACTTGCCGGGACTGGCCGTCCCTTACGTCTCCTTTCAAGCCAGCGACCAGCCTCGATGGCTTACCTGCTGCGTGCCAGGTCCTGGACTGCCCTCGAAGCCCGTGGGCCTGTCGTTGGGCTTCAAGGACGCGGTGGTCTTGAACCGCGCAGGGGAGCAGACAGGCTGCCGGGAGGCGGAGGTGTGAAAAGGCATCTGGCCACGTGCTTGTAGTTGGACGAAAGGGCAGTGGAGGTGAGAAAGCAGGCAGAAACCGGATGCCGCCCGGGAAACCTTAGCTATGCAAGTGGGAGGGTGTGGAGACAGATGCGTGGCAGGGTGCACTACCAGCCAACATGGTATTCGGATTGCATTCCCGGTACTCTCAGTCCTGTCACAGAGAGGCAAGAATGTTACCGACGGTACCTCCCCCTCCACTACCAGCAAACACACACACACACACACACACACACACACACGAGTCACACACACACACACACGCACCCCTCACCTAGCTCTGACTTCTAATATTCCCCATTCCCACGTTACGATCTATTATTGGATGGACTCCATCCCTCTCTCCAGCCTGTCTTCACCTTTCCTATGGATTCTGGCCATGGTAAATCACAGGCCAGGCTTGGGAGCGTCTGTCAGCAAAGGGTGTGGTGTGCGGTTCACAGCTTGTTTCCTTCAGAGGCAGAGTGGACAGCCGATGAGCTGCAGCATTTGGCGGCGGCAGTAGAGTCGCTGGATTTAGACCAAGCCGGTTGCCCTGTGGAAGGGAGCCCCTGTCGGCATATGGGTGCATTCCATCACCGCAGGCGCTTTCGTCACCGCCCTTGTGGGTGTGTTCGGGGTGAGTGTGGGTGGGTGAGAGTACGGGGTGAAGGTGTTTGTTGCCGTGGTTGGGGGCCACCCCACGAGGGTTAGGGAACGGAGCCAGACGACCCCATAGAGAAGGGCCAGCCTTGAGCCTCGGGTTGGGAGGTGGCAGGACGAGTCCAGGGCACTGGGTGGAGCGCAGGTGCGAAGGAGAGGTGTGGGGCTTGCGGGGAACTGGCTAGGAGAGTAGTTGGCCACTCAGGCAGGGGCTCTGCCGAAGCTTGGGCCCGCGGTTGCCCTTGGCCCCCCAATTGCGTGCGGTGTGCGGGTGGGACCGATGTAGGGAAGAGGGTGGCCATGGAGTAGGAGTGGGTCTGAGGAGCCCGTGGGAGGCCAGGAGTGGTGGAAGTGAGTCTTCTGCACAGGATGCGTGAGAGAGGGGCTGGGGTACTAGGGGCTGGTGGCGGGTAGAGGGGAGCGAGCCTGGAGTCTTCGACGTAGGGCAGATAGCAAGCGGGGGGGGGGTGGCAGAGGCGGGTGAGTGGGCTGTGGTACGAGGACGATGGTGGGAGAGGACCCCAGCGGGGCGGTGGGTGAGAGGGCGAGACAGGTGGCCTGTGCTTTGAGGTGGTCAGGCTAACCAGTGGGCTGGGGCTGGGGCAGCAGGGTAGGAAACAGGCAAGGGAAGGACAGAAACAAGAGTAGGAGACTGGGGCTAGGCGAGGTCTAAATTGAGTGGGGCATTCTACAGCCCCAGAGACACAGATAATCTCTCAACAGGAAACACTTTCAATCCGTCAAGTCTCAGGTGTGTGTGTGTGTGTGTGTGTGTGTGTGTGTGTGTGTGTCTGTGTGTGTGTGTCTGTGTGTTTCTGTGTGTGTGTGGCAGGGTGTGTGGCGGGGTTTGGAGCTGAGGGGATGTGGGTTGGGGAGAGTGGCAGGTGAGGATGGAGTCGAGATGTAAAGAGGCCACAAAGGAGAGCTACTACATGATCCAGCAACCCCACTGCAGGCTATACATGTGGGAAGGATGCAACCTCCTCTTCGAGAAGATACAAGCACCGCCCCCCTCGTCCACGTTCCTAGCAGCACTGTTTGCAATAGCTGAGACCCAGAATGAACCCAAGGGCCCATGAGTGGACGATGGACCTAAAAAGATGCGTTGCATAAATATACCGTAGAATATTACTCAGCCATAAAGAAGGATGACATATTGTCATTTGAGGCCACATGGATGGATCTAGAGTCCATCAAACTACGTGAAGGAAGTCAGACTGAGAAAGATAAATGTTATATAATATCACTTCCGGGTGGAATCTAAAACATAATAGACATGAATCTGTGGACAAAACAGAAACACACTCCACGGACATCGAAAACCAACTGACGGTTATGCGAGGGGAAAGGGAAGGGTGGAGGGATCAGTTAGGAGTGTGGGATTAACAGATACACGCTACTGTGTATAAAATAGAGAAGCAACACGGACCTGCTGAATAACACAGGCAGCGATCTTCAATATCCTGGAATACCCTATGAAGGAAACTAATCTGAAAATACAATATACATACAAACCGAACCACTGTGTTGTACACCCGACCTAATACAGGAGCGGAAATCAACTACACTTCAACGACAACGACAACAACAATGAAGGCACCAAAGGAGAGCTACCATATGATCCAGCAACCCCACTGCTGGGTACGTACGTGGGAAAGATGAAACCTCTACTTCGAAAAGATGCAGGCACCGCCCCCCTCCTCCAGGACCTTCCTAGCAGCACTATTTGCAATAGCCGAGACCCAGAATGAACCCAAGGGCCCATGAGCGGACGGTGGACTTAAGAAGATGCGCTGTATAAACCTACCATAGCATATTACTCAGCCACAAAGAAGGATGAAATATTGTCATTCGCTGCCACATGAATGGACCTAGAGTCTATCACACTATGTGAAGTAAGTCAGATATGGAGCAAGATAAATATTATATGATATCCACTTCCAGGTGGAATCTAAAACGTAATAGACATCTGTCTATGTACAAAACAGAAACACACTCCGCAGACATCGATAACCAACTGACGGTTACGCATGGGGAAAGGGAAGAGTGGAGGGATCAGTTAGGAGTATGGGGTTAACAGAAACACGCTACTGCGTATAAAATAGAGAAGCAACACGGACTTGCTGAATAACACAGGGAACGATCTTCAATGTCCTGGAATACCCTATAATGGAAAATAATCTGAAACTACAGTATACATACTAAACCGAATCACTTTGCTGTATACTTGAAACTAATACGGTCTCAGAAATCGACTACACTTCAACGACAACGAAAACAACAATGAAGGCACCAATGGAGAGTTACCATATGATCCAGCCGTCCCCCTCCTGAGTATGTATGCGGAAAACACAAAACCTCTAATTGGGAAAGATTCATACACCTCAGTGTTCATAGCAGCACTGTGGACCATAGCCATGACAGGGGAAAAAATCTCAGGTGTCAATCCGTGGATGATTGGCTTAAGGAAATATGAGATATAGATAGGTAGGTAGCTAGCTAGCTAGCTAGCTAGATGGATAGATAGAGATCGATAGATACACAAATAGATAAGAGAGAGAAAAATAGAGTGAGAGAGAGATATTTTCAATGTATTAAAAATCAATCTCACGGAATATTACTCAGCCATAAAAAAGCATGAGATCTTGTCATTTGCAGCAACACGGATGGACCTAGACAGCACTGAACCTAGTATAATAAGTCAGACAGAAGGACAAAACTACATATATGTGGAATCCAAACAATAGTACAAGTGAATCTCTGTGCAGAACAGAAACAGATTCACAGATAGAGAGAACAAACTTACCGTTACCCAAGGGGAAAGTGTAGGGGAGGGATCAATTAGGAGCTGGTGTTAGCGGGTAGGAACAACAGGATTTACGGTACAGCACCGAGAAGTATATTCAACGTCTCGTAATTACCTGTAAAGGAAAGGAACGATATATATGTGTATAGATACACATGTATTGAAAAGATAATCAGTTTACTGTACCCCTGAAAATAACACAATACTGTAAATCAACTAGACTTGTATTAAAATGCAAATTCAAAAAAAAAAAAAAAAAGAGGCCAAACGGACTGACGCAAGGGCAGAACCCTTGACAAATTAGGATTTGATGGTGCTGGGGGTTGGTGTCGCTAGGTGGGGTGCCAGTGGTGGGAGGAGGGCTTCAGGGGAGGGGGTGGTGCTTGTTGTTGGGGTGTTGGTGGTGATGGTGGTTTTAGTGGTGGGGGAGCGGGCGGGTGTTCGACAAATGTCTCGGCTGAGGGACGTAAAGTGAACACAGAGTGCACTCTGCCATGATATTGTGGCATTCCTCTTTGGAATTCCTCATGCAGGATAACGCTTTGGGGACACTCCTGGGGAGTGCAATGTAGCCCTCCCAGGGGTGGCAGCTTTTCGGTTCCTGGTTGAGCAAACACTGTGTAACTTTCAGAGTGTGGGGAGAGTGAGGCAGAGAGCGGGGAAGCGCGGTGAAACGTGAAGAGGTGGGGCGAGCGGGTGCCAGTGTAGGGTGTTCCTTCCAGTGAGCCGTGTGACCCCAGCGGGATCAGGGTAAGAAAGAGAAAAGGGACAAGGAAGGTGGGTGGGCGCGAGAGTGGCTGAGCCCGCAAGGTGTCAGTTCGCGGAGGCTTGGCTCTCGGGGTAAAGTTTTCGTCCCACGGAGGGTAGGGGGCGCCGGCGTGGGCAGGCCAGGAGAGGGAAGGTGCGGCGGTGGGCTGCGGGTGGGAGCATGCTGTGGTAGGACAGGTGCCTTGAGCGTGGGAGAGGGGAAGCCTAGCTCCGCTGTGGGCTGCGAGACCAAAAGGGGACTGGGTCGCTGCATGGGCCGGGAATCGAACCCGGGCCTCCCGCGTGGCAGGCGAGAATTCTACCACTGAACCACCCATGCACCGATGGCCGCCGCCGCCCGACGCCGCCCCAGCGGCGCTCGCCGCCAACCGCCAGACACTGGTGGCTCGCTGCTCGCCCACGGACACCCGCTCCACGTGAGCAGGAGGCGGTGAGTGACCTGAAGGAGAGGCTCCGGGGGAACGGGGAGGACCCCCAGGGCGCGGCGCGGCGCGGTCGGAGGGAAGGAGGGACGCAGGGACGGAGGCGGACTCGGCCCAACCTGCGCTTCCGAATCTGCCGTCCAGGGCCGCCGCCAGACTGTCAGTGTCGCCGGAGGAAGCCAGGAACCGGACCCAGCCTGGCCTGCGCCCGGATTCCAGTCAGGGCAGGCGACGCGTGGCAGGTGCGGCTGAGCTCGGACGCTCCTCTCAGCGACCGCCGGCCCTGGCCCAAAGTCCCTCTGGCGCCTGGCTTTCTCGCTCGTGCCGGGCGTTGGCGGGCAGCAGGCTGGAGAGGGGATGGGAGCTCGGGCTGTGAGGAGACAGCGAGTGTGGGACATGGGCGCCTGGGAGCGCCGCCGCCGCCGCCGCCGCCGCCGCCGCCGCCGCCGCCGCCGCGCCAAAGACCAGCGGTGTCTGTGTCTGAGCCTGGCTTCTGCGCTCCTGCCGGCCGCTCTCCCGAAGGGTCCCGCTCCGGTGCGTTGGCTGTGAGGAGGAGCACTTTGGCAGAGTGGCTGCTGGCTCGTGGACAGCCGTCTGAGGGAGCGCGCCGGGGTGTGGCTGGGTCCGGCCGGGGCAGCGGCTTCTCGCGTGAACATGCGCTGTGGCGCCAAGGGGGGGTGGTGAAAGAAGTGCCGCGAAGGCCTGCACTGCGAAGGCGAGGAGGGCGTGTGTCCTGAACGCCAGTTTCCAGAGGGTTCCCCCTGGGCTGTTTCTGTGAGGCCGGCGCACAGGACTGAGCAGGAAGAGCGGCTGTGGCTGAGGAGGTCCTGCGTGGGAGAGGCGTCGTGTGGGTGTCGCGTCGAGGGGGCCGGAGTCTGGGGAGCTGGCAAGAGTGCGAGGCAGGAGCGGAGTGTGAGGCGGTAGGGTGTTGTCCAGGCCTGGGACGGGCCGGGTGCAGCATTTGTTGGGCGGGCCAAAAAAGGCTGGCTTGTCAGGAGTGGGATTCGAACCCACGCCTCCAGGGGAGACTGCGACCTGAACGCAGCGCCTTAGACCGCTCGGCCATCCTGACGGCGGGCCTGGGCGCGTCGCCGCTCGGCTGGCTGGGACCCGACGCCGACGCGGACACCGATGCCCTTGGCCCGACGCGGTGCTCTGCGCCAGCGGGCGGCCGTCCGGGCCAACGGGGGAGCGAGGCCAGCCGGCGCGCCCGGCTCGCCGCCGCCGCCCCCTCGCCCACCCCTGGCCCGGGACCCAGCCGGGCCGCGTCCGGCCAGCTTCTGCCGCCGGCCGCGCCCACCCCTCCGCCTCTTCTCCCGGGACGTGGCACGGCGAGCGCCCACCTCCTCCTCACAGCCTTGCTTGCGCTCTCCGGCCCCCTCGGGCCCCTCCTCCCGGCGCGATCCTGGCGTCGGGGGCTATAGGCGGCGCGCACTGGGAGTTTCCAGCGCCACGCGGATCCGGGTCCCTGGCGGGGTCCCGGGCTGCCTCCTTGGATGACGCGTTTGGTGTGGTGTCGGGTCGGGTCGGGCACGTGGCGGGCGCCCGTGGTGGGCGGGGGTCCGAGGACGGGGTGGGGGAGGGGTGTGGGTAGGCGTCTGCAGGCAGCCGGAGAGCGGTCGGGCGCCCAGGAGGCCGCCGCCGTCCTCGTTAGTATAGTGGTGAGTATCCCCGCCTGTCACGCGGGAGACCGGGGTTCGATTCCCCGACGGGGAGGCAACACGCCCCTTTTTGGTGGCTGGCGCCGCTCTCTGTCCAGCCGCCTGGCCCCAAGGGCCCTTCTTCTCGTCCCTCCGCCCTCCAGCGGGGCCTGCCCACCCTCAACCGCCTCCAGCCCTCCACCCCTGCAACCCCTTGCCCGTCCTCCTCGCCGGGCGCTCGGGCGCTCGGGCGCCACGGCCGAGCGAGGGCCTCCTGTCGACCCCACAAGCGCCCGACGACATTGCGGCCCGCCCACAGTGGCTGCCGCAGTGGGCTCCTTGCGACGCGACGCACACCTGCACAGCTTCACGGCTGCCGGGGCGGGTGTGGGGCGGATGAGTCCCGTCTCCTTTCGGTGCGGGGGAGTGGCCTCGCCCAACACCCGTTGGAGAAGGGCTTTGGCGAGCCGGGAACCAGAGGTCGTGTGCCCGGGGAGGGAGGCGGGCCGCGGGCCGCGGCGTGCAGCCGAGGGCCCGGCAGCAGCAAGGCAGCGGCAGCGCGCACCCCCCCACCTCACCCCCCCCCCCAGCCCCAGAAGCGGTCGGGCCGTGGGCGAGGGCAGCTGCGTAGGGCTGGCGCGGCTGAGGCGCCCGGGGAGACCGTCGGTGGCGCCTGAGGCAGCGCAGAGCTGCTGGCGGACGGGGCGTCGGGGCAGGGCCGCGCCCGGCCGCCGCAGGGGCAGCGGCAGCGGCGGCGAGACTGCGCTCCGGCGAGCCCGGGGCCGGCGTGTCGGGGCGGCCCGGGCTGTGCGGCGTTGGTGGTATAGTGGTGAGCATAGCTGCCTTCCAAGCAGTTGACCCGGGTTCGATTCCCGGCCAACGCAGCGGGCCCATCTTTTGCCGAGCTCCACGGCCGGCCCTCCTTCCCTGGGCCCGTGAGGGAGAACTGGAAGCTGGGCGCAGAAAAGAGGGAGCTAGGTGGCCTGCGGCTTCTCGCGCGTGTGCGAGGAGGAGGCGCGCAGTGTTTTGAGGGTGCCAGCAAGCAGGAAGAACGCTAGGGCACGTGGCTTGCCGGGGGCGGAGGGCGGCTGGACGTGGAAAGGCCGGGCCTTGGCGCCAAGGCAGCGCCCAGTGGCTGGGTCGAGCAGAGGCGGGCCAGACGCGGAGCCCGACGCTCCCTGGTGGTCTAGTGGTTAGGATTCGGCGCTCTCACCGCCGCGGCCCGGGTTCGATTCCCGGTCAGGGAAGCATTTCTTCTTCCTCGCCGCCTACCAACCTCCCCAGCGCGTCCACAAACACTCCGCCCCCACCCCACCACCACCTCCCTTTTAGCCCACGCGCCAAGCCAACTCGTCCGCTCCTTCTCCCCCTCCTCGTGACCTCCGCGCCCCGACAAGAGCCACCCGGTACCCTCCACCTGCAGCCCCAGGCCCTGGCGTGCAACCTCCACCCTCGTGCCCCGCCAAACCTTTTGGCCTCGCGCGCCCACCCACTCGAGGCCTTCGGCGTCCCACCCACTCGAGGCCTTCGGCGTCCCACCCACTCGAGGCCTTCGGCGACTCCTCCTGCTCCGACGCTTGCCCCAGCCCCAAACACGACTGGCCGGCGCAGCCGTGGTCACGAGCGTGCTTGGACTGTCAAGCGGCACTACTTCTGCCACCACAATCCTCGCGGCTGACAAGCCACCCTCTCTTCCCAGCTCAGGCGGTGGTGCTGCTGCTTGTGCTGGTGGTGCTGGTGGTGCTGGTGACCGTGGTGGACAGGGTGCCGGCGATGGCGCTGCAGGTTGTGCCGGCGGCGACGGTGGTGGTGGTTGGCGGCATCACTGGTGGCCGCGTCGACGGAAAGCGGAAGGCGCGGGAGAGGGCCCTCCATCTCCAAGTTGGGCCACTTGCCGGGACTGGCCGTCCCTTACGTCTCCTTTCAAGCCAGCGACCAGCCTCGATGGCTTACCTGCTGCGTGCCAGGTCCTGGACTGCCCTCGAAGCCCGTGGGCCTGTCGTTGGGCTTCAAGGACGCGGTGGTCTTGAACCGCGCAGGGGAGCAGACAGGCTGCCGGGAGGCGGAGGTGTGAAAAGGCATCTGGCCACGTGCTTGTAGTTGGACGAAAGGGCAGTGGAGGTGAGAAAGCAGGCAGAAACCGGATGCCGCCCGGGAAACCTTAGCTATGCAAGTGGGAGGGTGTGGAGACAGATGCGTGGCAGGGTGCACTACCAGCCAACATGGTATTCGGATTGCATTCCCGGTACTCTCAGTCCTGTCACAGAGAGGCAAGAATGTTACCGACGGTACCTCCCCCTCCACTACCAGCAAACACACACACACACACACACACACACACACGAGTCACACACACACACACACGCACCCCTCACCTAGCTCTGACTTCTAATATTCCCCATTCCCACGTTACGATCTATTATTGGATGGACTCCATCCCTCTCTCCAGCCTGTCTTCACCTTTCCTATGGATTCTGGCCATGGTAAATCACAGGCCAGGCTTGGGAGCGTCTGTCAGCAAAGGGTGTGGTGTGCGGTTCACAGCTTGTTTCCTTCAGAGGCAGAGTGGACAGCCGATGAGCTGCAGCATTTGGCGGCGGCAGTAGAGTCGCTGGATTTAGACCAAGCCGGTTGCCCTGTGGAAGGGAGCCCCTGTCGGCATATGGGTGCATTCCATCACCGCAGGCGCTTTCGTCACCGCCCTTGTGGGTGTGTTCGGGGTGAGTGTGGGTGGGTGAGAGTACGGGGTGAAGGTGTTTGTTGCCGTGGTTGGGGGCCACCCCACGAGGGTTAGGGAACGGAGCCAGACGACCCCATAGAGAAGGGCCAGCCTTGAGCCTCGGGTTGGGAGGTGGCAGGACGAGTCCAGGGCACTGGGTGGAGCGCAGGTGCGAAGGAGAGGTGTGGGGCTTGCGGGGAACTGGCTAGGAGAGTAGTTGGCCACTCAGGCAGGGGCTCTGCCGAAGCTTGGGCCCGCGGTTGCCCTTGGCCCCCCAATTGCGTGCGGTGTGCGGGTGGGACCGATGTAGGGAAGAGGGTGGCCATGGAGTAGGAGTGGGTCTGAGGAGCCCGTGGGAGGCCAGGAGTGGTGGAAGTGAGTCTTCTGCACAGGATGCGTGAGAGAGGGGCTGGGGTACTAGGGGCTGGTGGCGGGTAGAGGGGAGCGAGCCTGGAGTCTTCGACGTAGGGCAGATAGCAAGCGGGGGGGGGGTGGCAGAGGCGGGTGAGTGGGCTGTGGTACGAGGACGATGGTGGGAGAGGACCCCAGCGGGGCGGTGGGTGAGAGGGCGAGACAGGTGGCCTGTGCTTTGAGGTGGTCAGGCTAACCAGTGGGCTGGGGCTGGGGCAGCAGGGTAGGAAACAGGCAAGGGAAGGACAGAAACAAGAGTAGGAGACTGGGGCTAGGCGAGGTCTAAATTGAGTGGGGCATTCTACAGCCCCAGAGACACAGATAATCTCTCAACAGGAAACACTTTCAATCCGTCAAGTCTCAGGTAGGTGTGTGTGTGTGTGTGTGTGTGTGTGTGTGTGTGTCTGTGTGTGTGTGTCTGTGTGTTTCTGTGTGTGTGTGGCAGGGTGTGTGGCGGGGTTTGGAGCTGAGGGGATGTGGGTTGGGGAGAGTGGCAGGTGAGGATGGAGTCGAGATGTAAAGAGGCCACAAAGGAGAGCTACTACATGATCCAGCAACCCCACTGCAGGCTATACATGTGGGAAGGATGCAACCTCCTCTTCGAGAAGATACAAGCACCGCCCCCCTCGTCCACGTTCCTAGCAGCACTGTTTGCAATAGCTGAGACCCAGAATGAACCCAAGGGCCCATGAGTGGACGATGGACCTAAAAAGATGCGTTGCATAAATATACCGTAGAATATTACTCAGCCATAAAGAAGGATGACATATTGTCATTTGAGGCCACATGGATGGATCTAGAGTCCATCAAACTACGTGAAGGAAGTCAGACTGAGAAAGATAAATGTTATATAATATCACTTCCGGGTGGAATCTAAAACATAATAGACATGAATCTGTGGACAAAACAGAAACACACTCCACGGACATCGAAAACCAACTGACGGTTATGCGAGGGGAAAGGGAAGGGTGGAGGGATCAGTTAGGAGTGTGGGATTAACAGATACACGCTACTGTGTATAAAATAGAGAAGCAACACGGACCTGCTGAATAACACAGGCAGCGATCTTCAATATCCTGGAATACCCTATGAAGGAAACTAATCTGAAAATACAATATACATACAAACCGAACCACTGTGTTGTACACCCGACCTAATACAGGAGCGGAAATCAACTACACTTCAACGACAACGACAACAACAATGAAGGCACCAAAGGAGAGCTACCATATGATCCAGCAACCCCACTGCTGGGTACGTACGTGGGAAAGATGAAACCTCTACTTCGAAAAGATGCAGGCACCGCCCCCCTCCTCCAGGACCTTCCTAGCAGCACTATTTGCAATAGCCGAGACCCAGAATGAACCCAAGGGCCCATGAGCGGACGGTGGACTTAAGAAGATGCGCTGTATAAACCTACCATAGCATATTACTCAGCCACAAAGAAGGATGAAATATTGTCATTCGCTGCCACATGAATGGACCTAGAGTCTATCACACTATGTGAAGTAAGTCAGATATGGAGCAAGATAAATATTATATGATATCCACTTCCAGGTGGAATCTAAAACGTAATAGACATCTGTCTATGTACAAAACAGAAACACACTCCGCAGACATCGATAACCAACTGACGGTTACGCATGGGGAAAGGGAAGAGTGGAGGGATCAGTTAGGAGTATGGGGTTAACAGAAACACGCTACTGCGTATAAAATAGAGAAGCAACACGGACTTGCTGAATAACACAGGGAACGATCTTCAATGTCCTGGAATACCCTATAATGGAAAATAATCTGAAACTACAGTATACATACTAAACCGAATCACTTTGCTGTATACTTGAAACTAATACGGTCTCAGAAATCGACTACACTTCAACGACAACGAAAACAACAATGAAGGCACCAATGGAGAGTTACCATATGATCCAGCCGTCCCCCTCCTGAGTATGTATGCGGAAAACACAAAACCTCTAATTGGGAAAGATTCATACACCTCAGTGTTCATAGCAGCACTGTGGACCATAGCCATGACAGGGGAAAAAATCTCAGGTGTCAATCCGTGGATGATTGGCTTAAGGAAATATGAGATATAGATAGGTAGGTAGCTAGCTAGCTAGCTAGCTAGATGGATAGATAGAGATCGATAGATACACAAATAGATAAGAGAGAGAAAAATAGAGTGAGAGAGAGATATTTTCAATGTATTAAAAATCAATCTCACGGAATATTACTCAGCCATAAAAAAGCATGAGATCTTGTCATTTGCAGCAACACGGATGGACCTAGACAGCACTGAACCTAGTATAATAAGTCAGACAGAAGGACAAAACTACATATATGTGGAATCCAAACAATAGTACAAGTGAATCTCTGTGCAGAACAGAAACAGATTCACAGATAGAGAGAACAAACTTACCGTTACCCAAGGGGAAAGTGTAGGGGAGGGATCAATTAGGAGCTGGTGTTAGCGGGTAGGAACAACAGGATTTACGGTACAGCACCGAGAAGTATATTCAACGTCTCGTAATTACCTGTAAAGGAAAGGAACGATATATATGTGTATAGATACACATGTATTGAAAAGATAATCAGTTTACTGTACCCCTGAAAATAACACAATACTGTAAATCAACTAGACTTGTATTAAAATGCAAATTCAAAAAAAAAAAAAAAAGAGGCCAAACGGACTGACGCAAGGGCAGAACCCTTGACAAATTAGGATTTGATGGTGCTGGGGGTTGGTGTCGCTAGGTGGGGTGCCAGTGGTGGGAGGAGGGCTTCAGGGGAGGGGGTGGTGCTTGTTGTTGGGGTGTTGGTGGTGATGGTGGTTTTAGTGGTGGGGGAGCGGGCGGGTGTTCGACAAATGTCTCGGCTGAGGGACGTAAAGTGAACACAGAGTGCACTCTGCCATGATATTGTGGCATTCCTCTTTGGAATTCCTCATGCAGGATAACGCTTTGGGGACACTCCTGGGGAGTGCAATGTAGCCCTCCCAGGGGTGGCAGCTTTTCGGTTCCTGGTTGAGCAAACACTGTGTAACTTTCAGAGTGTGGGGAGAGTGAGGCAGAGAGCGGGGAAGCGCGGTGAAACGTGAAGAGGTGGGGCGAGCGGGTGCCAGTGTAGGGTGTTCCTTCCAGTGAGCCGTGTGACCCCAGCGGGATCAGGGTAAGAAAGAGAAAAGGGACAAGGAAGGTGGGTGGGCGCGAGAGTGGCTGAGCCCGCAAGGTGTCAGTTCGCGGAGGCTTGGCTCTCGGGGTAAAGTTTTCGTCCCACGGAGGGTAGGGGGCGCCGGCGTGGGCAGGCCAGGAGAGGGAAGGTGCGGCGGTGGGCTGCGGGTGGGAGCATGCTGTGGTAGGACAGGTGCCTTGAGCGTGGGAGAGGGGAAGCCTAGCTCCGCTGTGGGCTGCGAGACCAAAAGGGGACTGGGTCGCTGCATGGGCCGGGAATCGAACCCGGGCCTCCCGCGTGGCAGGCGAGAATTCTACCACTGAACCACCCATGCACCGATGGCCGCCGCCGCCCGACGCCGCCCCAGCGGCGCTCGCCGCCAACCGCCAGACACTGGTGGCTCGCTGCTCGCCCACGGACACCCGCTCCACGTGAGCAGGAGGCGGTGAGTGACCTGAAGGAGAGGCTCCGGGGGAACGGGGAGGACCCCCAGGGCGCGGCGCGGCGCGGTCGGAGGGAAGGAGGGACGCAGGGACGGAGGCGGACTCGGCCCAACCTGCGCTTCCGAATCTGCCGTCCAGGGCCGCCGCCAGACTGTCAGTGTCGCCGGAGGAAGCCAGGAACCGGACCCAGCCTGGCCTGCGCCCGGATTCCAGTCAGGGCAGGCGACGCGTGGCAGGTGCGGCTGAGCTCGGACGCTCCTCTCAGCGACAGCCGGCCCTGGCCCAAAGTCCCTCTGGCGCCTGGCTTTCTCGCTCGTGCCGGGCGTTGGCGGGCAGCAGGCTGGAGAGGGGATGGGAGCTCGGGCTGTGAGGAGACAGCGAGTGTGGGACATGGGCGCCTGGGAGCGCCGCCGCCGCCGCCGCCGCCGCCGCCGCCGCGCCAAAGACCAGCGGTGTCTGTGTCTGAGCCTGGCTTCTGCGCTCCTGCCGGCCGCTCTCCCGAAGGGTCCCGCTCCGGTGCGTTGGCTGTGAGGAGGAGCACTTTGGCAGAGTGGCTGCTGGCTCGTGGACAGCCGTCTGAGGGAGCGCGCCGGGGTGTGGCTGGGTCCGGCCGGGGCAGCGGCTTCTCGCGTGAACATGCGCTGTGGCGCCAAGGGGGGGTGGTGAAAGAAGTGCCGCGAAGGCCTGCACTGCGAAGGCGAGGAGGGCGTGTGTCCTGAACGCCAGTTTCCAGAGGGTTCCCCCTGGGCTGTTTCTGTGAGGCCGGCGCACAGGACTGAGCAGGAAGAGCGGCTGTGGCTGAGGAGGTCCTGCGTGGGAGAGGCGTCGTGTGGGTGTCGCGTCGAGGGGGCCGGAGTCTGGGGAGCTGGCAAGAGTGCGAGGCAGGAGCGGAGTGTGAGGCGGTAGGGTGTTGTCCAGGCCTGGGACGGGCCGGGTGCAGCATTTGTTGGGCGGGCCAAAAAAGGCTGGCTTGTCAGGAGTGGGATTCGAACCCACGCCTCCAGGGGAGACTGCGACCTGAACGCAGCGCCTTAGACCGCTCGGCCATCCTGACGGCGGGCCTGGGCGCGTCGCCGCTCGGCTGGCTGGGACCCGACGCCGACGCGGACACCGATGCCCTTGGCCCGACGCGGTGCTCTGCGCCAGCGGGCGGCCGTCCGGGCCAACGGGGGAGCGAGGCCAGCCGGCGCGCCCGGCTCGCCGCCGCCGCCCCCTCGCCCACCCCTGGCCCGGGACCCAGCCGGGCCGCGTCCGGCCAGCTTCTGCCGCCGGCCGCGCCCACCCCTCCGCCTCTTCTCCCGGGACGTGGCACGGCGAGCGCCCACCTCCTCCTCACAGCCTTGCTTGCGCTCTCCGGCCCCCTCGGGCCCCTCCTCCCGGCGCGATCCTGGCGTCGGGGGCTATAGGCGGCGCGCACTGGGAGTTTCCAGCGCCACGCGGATCCGGGTCCCTGGCGGGGTCCCGGGCTGCCTCCTTGGATGACGCGTTTGGTGTGGTGTCGGGTCGGGTCGGGCACGTGGCGGGCGCCCGTGGTGGGCGGGGGTCCGAGGACGGGGTGGGGGAGGGGTGTGGGTAGGCGTCTGCAGGCAGCCGGAGAGCGGTCGGGCGCCCAGGAGGCCGCCGCCGTCCTCGTTAGTATAGTGGTGAGTATCCCCGCCTGTCACGCGGGAGACCGGGGTTCGATTCCCCGACGGGGAGGCAACACGCCCCTTTTTGGTGGCTGGCGCCGCTCTCTGTCCAGCCGCCTGGCCCCAAGGGCCCTTCTTCTCGTCCCTCCGCCCTCCAGCGGGGCCTGCCCACCCTCAACCGCCTCCAGCCCTCCACCCCTGCAACCCCTTGCCCGTCCTCCTCGCCGGGCGCTCGGGCGCTCGGGCGCCACGGCCGAGCGAGGGCCTCCTGTCGACCCCACAAGCGCCCGACGACATTGCGGCCCGCCCACAGTGGCTGCCGCAGTGGGCTCCTTGCGACGCGACGCACACCTGCACAGCTTCACGGCTGCCGGGGCGGGTGTGGGGCGGATGAGTCCCGTCTCCTTTCGGTGCGGGGGAGTGGCCTCGCCCAACACCCGTTGGAGAAGGGCTTTGGCGAGCCGGGAACCAGAGGTCGTGTGCCCGGGGAGGGAGGCGGGCCGCGGGCCGCGGCGTGCAGCCGAGGGCCCGGCAGCAGCAAGGCAGCGGCAGCGCGCACCCCCCCACCTCACCCCCCCCCCCAGCCCCAGAAGCGGTCGGGCCGTGGGCGAGGGCAGCTGCGTAGGGCTGGCGCGGCTGAGGCGCCCGGGGAGACCGTCGGTGGCGCCTGAGGCAGCGCAGAGCTGCTGGCGGACGGGGCGTCGGGGCAGGGCCGCGCCCGGCCGCCGCAGGGGCAGCGGCAGCGGCGGCGAGACTGCGCTCCGGCGAGCCCGGGGCCGGCGTGTCGGGGCGGCCCGGGCTGTGCGGCGTTGGTGGTATAGTGGTGAGCATAGCTGCCTTCCAAGCAGTTGACCCGGGTTCGATTCCCGGCCAACGCAGCGGGCCCATCTTTTGCCGAGCTCCACGGCCGGCCCTCCTTCCCTGGGCCCGTGAGGGAGAACTGGAAGCTGGGCGCAGAAAAGAGGGAGCTAGGTGGCCTGCGGCTTCTCGCGCGTGTGCGAGGAGGAGGCGCGCAGTGTTTTGAGGGTGCCAGCAAGCAGGAAGAACGCTAGGGCACGTGGCTTGCCGGGGGCGGAGGGCGGCTGGACGTGGAAAGGCCGGGCCTTGGCGCCAAGGCAGCGCCCAGTGGCTGGGTCGAGCAGAGGCGGGCCAGACGCGGAGCCCGACGCTCCCTGGTGGTCTAGTGGTTAGGATTCGGCGCTCTCACCGCCGCGGCCCGGGTTCGATTCCCGGTCAGGGAAGCATTTCTTCTTCCTCGCCGCCTACCAACCTCCCCAGCGCGTCCACAAACACTCCGCCCCCACCCCACCACCACCTCCCTTTTAGCCCACGCGCCAAGCCAACTCGTCCGCTCCTTCTCCCCCTCCTCGTGACCTCCGCGCCCCGACAAGAGCCACCCGGTACCCTCCACCTGCAGCCCCAGGCCCTGGCGTGCAACCTCCACCCTCGTGCCCCGCCAAACCTTTTGGCCTCGCGCGCCCACCCACTCGAGGCCTTCGGCGTCCCACCCACTCGAGGCCTTCGGCGTCCCACCCACTCGAGGCCTTCGGCGACTCCTCCTGCTCCGACGCTTGCCCCAGCCCCAAACACGACTGGCCGGCGCAGCCGTGGTCACGAGCGTGCTTGGACTGTCAAGCGGCACTACTTCTGCCACCACAATCCTCGCGGCTGACAAGCCACCCTCTCTTCCCAGCTCAGGCGGTGGTGCTGCTGCTTGTGCTGGTGGTGCTGGTGGTGCTGGTGACCGTGGTGGACAGGGTGCCGGCGATGGCGCTGCAGGTTGTGCCGGCGGCGACGGTGGTGGTGGTTGGCGGCATCACTGGTGGCCGCGTCGACGGAAAGCGGAAGGCGCGGGAGAGGGCCCTCCATCTCCAAGTTGGGCCACTTGCCGGGACTGGCCGTCCCTTACGTCTCCTTTCAAGCCAGCGACCAGCCTCGATGGCTTACCTGCTGCGTGCCAGGTCCTGGACTGCCCTCGAAGCCCGTGGGCCTGTCGTTGGGCTTCAAGGACGCGGTGGTCTTGAACCGCGCAGGGGAGCAGACAGGCTGCCGGGAGGCGGAGGTGTGAAAAGGCATCTGGCCACGTGCTTGTAGTTGGACGAAAGGGCAGTGGAGGTGAGAAAGCAGGCAGAAACCGGATGCCGCCCGGGAAACCTTAGCTATGCAAGTGGGAGGGTGTGGAGACAGATGCGTGGCAGGGTGCACTACCAGCCAACATGGTATTCGGATTGCATTCCCGGTACTCTCAGTCCTGTCACAGAGAGGCAAGAATGTTACCGACGGTACCTCCCCCTCCACTACCAGCAAACACACACACACACACACACACACACACACACACACCAGAGTCACACACACACACACACACGCACCCCTCACCTAGCTCTGACTTCTAATATTCCCCATTCCCACGTTACGATCTATTATTGGATGGACTCCATCCCTCTCTTCAGCCTGTCTTCACCTTTCCTATGGATTCTGGCCATGGTAAATCACAGGCCAGGCTTGGGCGCGTCTGTCAGCAAAGGGTTTGGTGTGCGGTTCACAGCTTGTTTCCTTCAGAGGCAGAGTGGACAGCCGATGAGCTGCAGCATTTGGCGGCGGCAGTAGAGTCGCTGGATTTAGACCAAGCCGGTTGCCCTGTGGAAGGGAGCCCCTGTCGGCATATGGGTGCATTCCATCACCGCAGGCGCTTTCGTCACCGCCCTTGTGGGTGTGTTCGGGGTGAGTGTGGGTGGGTGAGAGTACGGGGTGAAGGTGTTTGTTGCCGTGGTTGGGGGCCACCCCACGAGGGTTAGGGAACGGAGCCAGACGACCCCATAGAGAAGGGCCAGCCTTGAGCCTCGGGTTGGGAGGTGGCAGGACGAGTCCAGGGCACTGGGTGGAGCGCAGGTGCGAAGGAGAGGTGTGGGGCTTGCGGGGAACTGGCTAGGAGAGTAGTTGGCCACTCAGGCAGGGGCTCTGCCGAAGCTTGGGCCCGCGGTTGCCCTTGGCCCCCCAATTGCGTGCGGTGTGCGGGTGGGACCGATGTAGGGAAGAGGGTGGCCATGGAGTAGGAGTGGGTCTGAGGAGCCCGTGGGAGGCCAGGAGTGGTGGAAGTGAGTCTTCTGCACAGGATGCGTGAGAGAGGGGCTGGGGTACTAGGGGCTGGTGGCGGGTAGAGGGGAGCGAGCCTGGAGTCTTCGACGTAGGGCAGATAGCAAGCGGGGGGGGGGGTGGCAGAGGCGGGTGAGTGGGCTGTGGTACGAGGACGATGGTGGGAGAGGACCCCAGCGGGGCGGTGGGTGAGAGGGCGAGACAGGTGGCCTGTGCTTTGAGGTGGTCAGGCTAACCAGTGGGCTGGGGCTGGGGCAGCAGGGTAGGAAACAGGCAAGGGAAGGACAGAAACAAGAGTAGGAGACTGGGGCTAGGCGAGGTCTAAATTGAGTGGGGCATTCTACAGCCCCAGAGACACAGATAATCTCTCAACAGGAAACACTTTCAATCCGTCAAGTCTCAGGTAGGTGTGTGTGTGTGTGTGTGTGTGTGTGTGTGTGTGTCTGTGTGTGTGTGTCTGTGTGTTTCTGTGTGTGTGTGGCAGGGTGTGTGGCGGGGTTTGGAGCTGAGGGGATGTGGGTTGGGGAGAGTGGCAGGTGAGGATGGAGTCGAGATGTAAAGAGGCCACAAAGGAGAGCTACTACATGATCCAGCAACCCCACTGCAGGCTATACATGTGGGAAGGATGCAACCTCCTCTTCGAGAAGATACAAGCACCGCCCCCCTCGTCCACGTTCCTAGCAGCACTGTTTGCAATAGCTGAGACCCAGAATGAACCCAAGGGCCCATGAGTGGACGATGGACCTAAAAAGATGCGTTGCATAAATATACCGTAGAATATTACTCAGCCATAAAGAAGGATGACATATTGTCATTTGAGGCCACATGGATGGATCTAGAGTCCATCAAACTACGTGAAGGAAGTCAGACTGAGAAAGATAAATGTTATATAATATCACTTCCGGGTGGAATCTAAAACATAATAGACATGAATCTGTGGACAAAACAGAAACACACTCCACGGACATCGAAAACCAACTGACGGTTATGCGAGGGGAAAGGGAAGGGTGGAGGGATCAGTTAGGAGTGTGGGATTAACAGATACACGCTACTGTGTATAAAATAGAGAAGCAACACGGACCTGCTGAATAACACAGGCAGCGATCTTCAATATCCTGGAATACCCTATGAAGGAAACTAATCTGAAAATACAATATACATACAAACCGAACCACTGTGCTGTACACCCGACCTAATACAGGAGCGGAAATCAACTACACTTCAACGACAACGACAACAACAATGAAGGCACCAAAGGAGAGCTACCATATGATCCAGCAACCCCACTGCTGGGTACGTACGTGGGAAAGATGAAACCTCTACTTCGAAAAGATGCAGGCACCGCCCCCCTCCTCCAGGACCTTCCTAGCAGCACTATTTGCAATAGCCGAGACCCAGAATGAACCCAAGGGCCCATGAGCGGACGGTGGACTTAAGAAGATGCGCTGTATAAACCTACCATAGCATATTACTCAGCCACAAAGAAGGATGAAATATTGTCATTCGCTGCCACATGAATGGACCTAGAGTCTATCACACTATGTGAAGTAAGTCAGATATGGAGCAAGATAAATATTATATGATATCCACTTCCAGGTGGAATCTAAAACGTAATAGACATCTGTCTATGTACAAAACAGAAACACACTCCGCAGACATCGATAACCAACTGACGGTTACGCATGGGGAAAGGGAAGAGTGGAGGGATCAGTTAGGAGTATGGGGTTAACAGAAACACGCTACTGCGTATAAAATAGAGAAGCAACACGGACTTGCTGAATAACACAGGGAACGATCTTCAATGTCCTGGAATACCCTATAATGGAAAATAATCTGAAACTACAGTATACATACTAAACCGAATCACTTTGCTGTATACTTGAAACTAATACGGTCTCAGAAATCGACTACACTTCAACGACAACGAAAACAACAATGAAGGCACCAATGGAGAGTTACCATATGATCCAGCCGTCCCCCTCCTGAGTATGTATGCGGAAAACACAAAACCTCTAATTGGGAAAGATTCATACACCTCAGTGTTCATAGCAGCACTGTGGACCATAGCCATGACAGGGGAAAAAATCTCAGGTGTCAATCCGTGGATGATTGGCTTAAGGAAATATGAGATATAGATAGGTAGGTAGCTAGCTAGCTAGCTAGCTAGATAAATAGATGGATAGATAGAGATCGATAGATACACAAATAGATAAGAGAGAGAAAAATAGAGTGAGAGAGAGATATTTTCAATGTATTAAAAATCAATCTCACGGAATATTACTCAGCCATAAAAAAGCATGAGATCTTGTCATTTGCAGCAACACGGATGGACCTAGACAGCACTGAACCTAGTATAATAAGTCAGACAGAAGGACAAAACTACATATATGTGGAATCCAAACAATAGTACAAGTGAATCTCTGTGCAGAACAGAAACAGATTCACAGATAGAGAGAACAAACTTACCGTTACCCAAGGGGAAAGTGTAGGGGAGGGATCAATTAGGAGCTGGTGTTAGCGGGTAGGAACAACAGGATTTACGGTACAGCACCGAGAAGTATATTCAACGTCTCGTAATTACCTGTAACGGAAAGGAACGATATATATGTGTATAGATACACATGTATTGAAAAGATAATCAGTTTACTGTACCCCTGAAAATAACACAATACTGTAAATCAACTAGACTTGTATTAAAATGCAAATTCAAAAAAAAAAAAAGAGGCCAAACGGACTGACGCAAGGGCAGAACCCTTGACAAATTAGGATTTGATGGTGCTGGGGGTTGGTGTCGCTAGGTGGGGTGCCAGTGGTGGGAGGAGGGCTTCAGGGGAGGGGGTGGTGCTTGTTGTTGGGGTGTTGGTGGTGATGGTGGTTTTAGTGGTGGGGGAGCGGGCGGGTGTTCGACAAATGTCTCGGCTGAGGGACGTAAAGTGAACATAGAGTGCACTCTGCCATGATATTGTGGCATTCCTCTTTGGAATTCCTCATGCAGGATAACGCTTTGGGGACACTCCTGGGGAGTGCAATGTGGCACTCCCAGGGGTGGCAGCTTTTCGGTTCCTGGTTGAGCAAACACTGTGTAACTTTCAGAGTGTGGGGAGAGTGAGGCAGAGAGCGGGGAAGCGCGGTGAAACGTGAAGAGGTGGGGCGAGCGGGTGCCAGTGTAGGGTGTTCCTTCCAGTGAGCCGTGTGACCCCAGCGGGATCAGGGTAAGAAAGAGAAAAGGGACAAGGAAGGTGGGTGGGCGCGAGAGTGGCTGAGCCCGCAAGGTGTCAGTTCGCGGAGGCTTGGCTCTCGGGGTAAAGTTTTCGTCCCACGGAGGGTAGGGGGCGCCGGCGTGGGCAGGCCAGGAGAGGGAAGGTGCGGCGGTGGGCTGCGGGTGGGAGCATGCTGTGGTAGGACAGGTGCCTTGAGCGTGGGAGAGGGGAAGCCTAGCTCCGCTGTGGGCTGCGAGACCAAAAGGGGACTGGGTCGCTGCATGGGCCGGGAATCGAACCCGGGCCTCCCGCGTGGCAGGCGAGAATTCTACCACTGAACCACCCATGCACCGATGGCCGCCGCCGCCCGACGCCGCCCCAGCGGCGCTCGCCGCCAACCGCCAGACACTGGTGGCTCGCTGCTCGCCCACGGACACCCGCTCCACGTGAGCAGGAGGCGGTGAGTGACCTGAAGGAGAGGCTCCGGGGGAACGGGGAGGACCCCCAGGGCGCGGCGCGGCGCGGTCGGAGGGAAGGAGGGACGCAGGGACGGAGGCGGACTCGGCCCAACCTGCGCTTCCGAATCTGCCGTCCAGGGCCGCCGCCAGACTGTCAGTGTCGCCGGAGGAAGCCAGGAACCGGACCCAGCCTGGCCTGCGCCCGGATTCCAGTCAGGGCAGGCGACGCGTGGCAGGTGCGGCTGAGCTCGGACGCTCCTCTCAGCGACCGCCGGCCCTGGCCCAAAGTCCCTCTGGCGCCTGGCTTTCTCGCTCGTGCCGGGCGTTGGCGGGCAGCAGGCTGGAGAGGGGATGGGAGCTCGGGCTGTGAGGAGACAGCGAGTGTGGGACATGGGCGCCTGGGAGCGCCGCCGCCGCCGCCGCCGCCGCCGCCGCCGCGCCAAAGACCAGCGGTGTCTGTGTCTGAGCCTGGCTTCTGCGCTCCTGCCGGCCGCTCTCCCGAAGGGTCCCGCTCCGGTGCGTTGGCTGTGAGGAGGAGCACTTTGGCAGAGTGGCTGCTGGCTCGTGGACAGCCGTCTGAGGGAGCGCGCCGGGGTGTGGCTGGGTCCGGCCGGGGCAGCGGCTTCTCGCGTGAACATGCGCTGTGGCGCCAAGGGGGGGTGGTGAAAGAAGTGCCGCGAAGGCCTGCACTGCGAAGGCGAGGAGGGCGTGTGTCCTGAACGCCAGTTTCCAGAGGGTTCCCCCTGGGCTGTTTCTGTGAGGCCGGCGCACAGGACTGAGCAGGAAGAGCGGCTGTGGCTGAGGAGGTCCTGCGTGGGAGAGGCGTCGTGTGGGTGTCGCGTCGAGGGGGCCGGAGTCTGGGGAGCTGGCAAGAGTGCGAGGCAGGAGCGGAGTGTGAGGCGGTAGGGTGTTGTCCAGGCCTGGGACGGGCCGGGTGCAGCATTTGTTGGGCGGGCCAAAAAAGGCTGGCTTGTCAGGAGTGGGATTCGAACCCACGCCTCCAGGGGAGACTGCGACCTGAACGCAGCGCCTTAGACCGCTCGGCCATCCTGACGGCGGGCCTGGGCGCGTCGCCGCTCGGCTGGCTGGGACCCGACGCCGACGCGGACACCGATGCCCTTGGCCCGACGCGGTGCTCTGCGCCAGCGGGCGGCCGTCCGGGCCAACGGGGGAGCGAGGCCAGCCGGCGCGCCCGGCTCGCCGCCGCCGCCCCCTCGCCCACCCCTGGCCCGGGACCCAGCCGGGCCGCGTCCGGCCAGCTTCTGCCGCCGGCCGCGCCCACCCCTCCGCCTCTTCTCCCGGGACGTGGCACGGCGAGCGCCCACCTCCTCCTCACAGCCTTGCTTGCGCTCTCCGGCCCCCTCGGGCCCCTCCTCCCGGCGCGATCCTGGCGTCGGGGGCTATAGGCGGCGCGCACTGGGAGTTTCCAGCGCCACGCGGATCCGGGTCCCTGGCGGGGTCCCGGGCTGCCTCCTTGGATGACGCGTTTGGTGTGGTGTCGGGTCGGGTCGGGCACGTGGCGGGCGCCCGTGGTGGGCGGGGGTCCGAGGACGGGGTGGGGGAGGGGTGTGGGTAGGCGTCTGCAGGCAGCCGGAGAGCGGTCGGGCGCCCAGGAGGCCGCCGCCGTCCTCGTTAGTATAGTGGTGAGTATCCCCGCCTGTCACGCGGGAGACCGGGGTTCGATTCCCCGACGGGGAGGCAACACGCCCCTTTTTGGTGGCTGGCGCCGCTCTCTGTCCAGCCGCCTGGCCCCAAGGGCCCTTCTTCTCGTCCCTCCGCCCTCCAGCGGGGCCTGCCCACCCTCAACCGCCTCCAGCCCTCCACCCCTGCAACCCCTTGCCCGTCCTCCTCGCCGGGCGCTCGGGCGCTCGGGCGCCACGGCCGAGCGAGGGCCTCCTGTCGACCCCACAAGCGCCCGACGACATTGCGGCCCGCCCACAGTGGCTGCCGCAGTGGGCTCCTTGCGACGCGACGCACACCTGCACAGCTTCACGGCTGCCGGGGCGGGTGTGGGGCGGATGAGTCCCGTCTCCTTTCGGTGCGGGGGAGTGGCCTCGCCCAACACCCGTTGGAGAAGGGCTTTGGCGAGCCGGGAACCAGAGGTCGTGTGCCCGGGGAGGGAGGCGGGCCGCGGGCCGCGGCGTGCAGCCGAGGGCCCGGCAGCAGCAAGGCAGCGGCAGCGCGCACCCCCCCACCTCACCCCCCCCCCCAGCCCCAGAAGCGGTCGGGCCGTGGGCGAGGGCAGCTGCGTAGGGCTGGCGCGGCTGAGGCGCCCGGGGAGACCGTCGGTGGCGCCTGAGGCAGCGCAGAGCTGCTGGCGGACGGGGCGTCGGGGCAGGGCCGCGCCCGGCCGCCGCAGGGGCAGCGGCAGCGGCGGCGAGACTGCGCTCCGGCGAGCCCGGGGCCGGCGTGTCGGGGCGGCCCGGGCTGTGCGGCGTTGGTGGTATAGTGGTGAGCATAGCTGCCTTCCAAGCAGTTGACCCGGGTTCGATTCCCGGCCAACGCAGCGGGCCCATCTTTTGCCGAGCTCCACGGCCGGCCCTCCTTCCCTGGGCCCGTGAGGGAGAACTGGAAGCTGGGCGCAGAAAAGAGGGAGCTAGGTGGCCTGCGGCTTCTCGCGCGTGTGCGAGGAGGAGGCGCGCAGTGTTTTGAGGGTGCCAGCAAGCAGGAAGAACGCTAGGGCACGTGGCTTGCCGGGGGCGGAGGGCGGCTGGACGTGGAAAGGCCGGGCCTTGGCGCCAAGGCAGCGCCCAGTGGCTGGGTCGAGCAGAGGCGGGCCAGACGCGGAGCCCGACGCTCCCTGGTGGTCTAGTGGTTAGGATTCGGCGCTCTCACCGCCGCGGCCCGGGTTCGATTCCCGGTCAGGGAAGCATTTCTTCTTCCTCGCCGCCTACCAACCTCCCCAGCGCGTCCACAAACACTCCGCCCCCACCCCACCACCACCTCCCTTTTAGCCCACGCGCCAAGCCAACTCGTCCGCTCCTTCTCCCCCTCCTCGTGACCTCCGCGCCCCGACAAGAGCCACCCGGTACCCTCCACCTGCAGCCCCAGGCCCTGGCGTGCAACCTCCACCCTCGTGCCCCGCCAAACCTTTTGGCCTCGCGCGCCCACCCACTCGAGGCCTTCGGCGTCCCACCCACTCGAGGCCTTCGGCGTCCCACCCACTCGAGGCCTTCGGCGACTCCTCCTGCTCCGACGCTTGCCCCAGCCCCAAACACGACTGGCCGGCGCAGCCGTGGTCACGAGCGTGCTTGGACTGTCAAGCGGCACTACTTCTGCCACCACAATCCTCGCGGCTGACAAGCCACCCTCTCTTCCCAGCTCAGGCGGTGGTGCTGCTGCTTGTGCTGGTGGTGCTGGTGGTGCTGGTGACCGTGGTGGACAGGGTGCCGGCGATGGCGCTGCAGGTTGTGCCGGCGGCGACGGTGGTGGTGGTTGGCGGCATCACTGGTGGCCGCGTCGACGGAAAGCGGAAGGCGCGGGAGAGGGCCCTCCATCTCCAAGTTGGGCCACTTGCCGGGACTGGCCGTCCCTTACGTCTCCTTTCAAGCCAGCGACCAGCCTCGATGGCTTACCTGCTGCGTGCCAGGTCCTGGACTGCCCTCGAAGCCCGTGGGCCTGTCGTTGGGCTTCAAGGACGCGGTGGTCTTGAACCGCGCAGGGGAGCAGACAGGCTGCCGGGAGGCGGAGGTGTGAAAAGGCATCTGGCCACGTGCTTGTAGTTGGACGAAAGGGCAGTGGAGGTGAGAAAGCAGGCAGAAACCGGATGCCGCCCGGGAAACCTTAGCTATGCAAGTGGGAGGGTGTGGAGACAGATGCGTGGCAGGGTGCACTACCAGCCAACATGGTATTCGGATTGCATTCCCGGTACTCTCAGTCCTGTCACAGAGAGGCAAGAATGTTACCGACGGTACCTCCCCCTCCACTACCAGCAAACACACACACACACACACACACACACACACGAGTCACACACACACACACACGCACCCCTCACCTAGCTCTGACTTCTAATATTCCCCATTCCCACGTTACGATCTATTATTGGATGGACTCCATCCCTCTCTCCAGCCTGTCTTCACCTTTCCTATGGATTCTGGCCATGGTAAATCACAGGCCAGGCTTGGGAGCGTCTGTCAGCAAAGGGTGTGGTGTGCGGTTCACAGCTTGTTTCCTTCAGAGGCAGAGTGGACAGCCGATGAGCTGCAGCATTTGGCGGCGGCAGTAGAGTCGCTGGATTTAGACCAAGCCGGTTGCCCTGTGGAAGGGAGCCCCTGTCGGCATATGGGTGCATTCCATCACCGCAGGCGCTTTCGTCACCGCCCTTGTGGGTGTGTTCGGGGTGAGTGTGGGTGGGTGAGAGTACGGGGTGAAGGTGTTTGTTGCCGTGGTTGGGGGCCACCCCACGAGGGTTAGGGAACGGAGCCAGACGACCCCATAGAGAAGGGCCAGCCTTGAGCCTCGGGTTGGGAGGTGGCAGGACGAGTCCAGGGCACTGGGTGGAGCGCAGGTGCGAAGGAGAGGTGTGGGGCTTGCGGGGAACTGGCTAGGAGAGTAGTTGGCCACTCAGGCAGGGGCTCTGCCGAAGCTTGGGCCCGCGGTTGCCCTTGGCCCCCCAATTGCGTGCGGTGTGCGGGTGGGACCGATGTAGGGAAGAGGGTGGCCATGGAGTAGGAGTGGGTCTGAGGAGCCCGTGGGAGGCCAGGAGTGGTGGAAGTGAGTCTTCTGCACAGGATGCGTGAGAGAGGGGCTGGGGTACTAGGGGCTGGTGGCGGGTAGAGGGGAGCGAGCCTGGAGTCTTCGACGTAGGGCAGATAGCAAGCGGGGGGGGGGTGGCAGAGGCGGGTGAGTGGGCTGTGGTACGAGGACGATGGTGGGAGAGGACCCCAGCGGGGCGGTGGGTGAGAGGGCGAGACAGGTGGCCTGTGCTTTGAGGTGGTCAGGCTAACCAGTGGGCTGGGGCTGGGGCAGCAGGGTAGGAAACAGGCAAGGGAAGGACAGAAACAAGAGTAGGAGACTGGGGCTAGGCGAGGTCTAAATTGAGTGGGGCATTCTACAGCCCCAGAGACACAGATAATCTCTCAACAGGAAACACTTTCAATCCGTCAAGTCTCAGGTAGGTGTGTGTGTGTGTGTGTGTGTGTGTCTGTGTGTGTGTGTCTGTGTGTTTCTGTGTGTGTGTGGCAGGGTGTGTGGCGGGGTTTGGAGCTGAGGGGATGTGGGTTGGGGAGAGTGGCAGGTGAGGATGGAGTCGAGATGTAAAGAGGCCACAAAGGAGAGCTACTACATGATCCAGCAACCCCACTGCAGGCTATACATGTGGGAAGGATGCAACCTCCTCTTCGAGAAGATACAAGCACCGCCCCCCTCGTCCACGTTCCTAGCAGCACTGTTTGCAATAGCTGAGACCCAGAATGAACCCAAGGGCCCATGAGTGGACGATGGACCTAAAAAGATGCGTTGCATAAATATACCGTAGAATATTACTCAGCCATAAAGAAGGATGACATATTGTCATTTGAGGCCACATGGATGGATCTAGAGTCCATCAAACTACGTGAAGGAAGTCAGACTGAGAAAGATAAATGTTATATAATATCACTTCCGGGTGGAATCTAAAACATAATAGACATGAATCTGTGGACAAAACAGAAACACACTCCACGGACATCGAAAACCAACTGACGGTTATGCGAGGGGAAAGGGAAGGGTGGAGGGATCAGTTAGGAGTGTGGGATTAACAGATACACGCTACTGTGTATAAAATAGAGAAGCAACACGGACCTGCTGAATAACACAGGCAGCGATCTTCAATATCCTGGAATACCCTATGAAGGAAACTAATCTGAAAATACAATATACATACAAACCGAACCACTGTGTTGTACACCCGACCTAATACAGGAGCGGAAATCAACTACACTTCAACGACAACGACAACAACAATGAAGGCACCAAAGGAGAGCTACCATATGATCCAGCAACCCCACTGCTGGGTACGTACGTGGGAAAGATGAAACCTCTACTTCGAAAAGATGCAGGCACCGCCCCCCTCCTCCAGGACCTTCCTAGCAGCACTATTTGCAATAGCCGAGACCCAGAATGAACCCAAGGGCCCATGAGCGGACGGTGGACTTAAGAAGATGCGCTGTATAAACCTACCATAGCATATTACTCAGCCACAAAGAAGGATGAAATATTGTCATTCGCTGCCACATGAATGGACCTAGAGTCTATCACACTATGTGAAGTAAGTCAGATATGGAGCAAGATAAATATTATATGATATCCACTTCCAGGTGGAATCTAAAACGTAATAGACATCTGTCTATGTACAAAACAGAAACACACTCCGCAGACATCGATAACCAACTGACGGTTACGCATGGGGAAAGGGAAGAGTGGAGGGATCAGTTAGGAGTATGGGGTTAACAGAAACACGCTACTGCGTATAAAATAGAGAAGCAACACGGACTTGCTGAATAACACAGGGAACGATCTTCAATGTCCTGGAATACCCTATAATGGAAAATAATCTGAAACTACAGTATACATACTAAACCGAATCACTTTGCTGTATACTTGAAACTAATACGGTCTCAGAAATCGACTACACTTCAACGACAACGAAAACAACAATGAAGGCACCAATGGAGAGTTACCATATGATCCAGCCGTCCCCCTCCTGAGTATGTATGCGGAAAACACAAAACCTCTAATTGGGAAAGATTCATACACCTCAGTGTTCATAGCAGCACTGTGGACCATAGCCATGACAGGGGAAAAAATCTCAGGTGTCAATCCGTGGATGATTGGCTTAAGGAAATATGAGATATAGATAGGTAGGTAGCTAGCTAGCTAGCTAGCTAGATGGATAGATAGAGATCGATAGATACACAAATAGATAAGAGAGAGAAAAATAGAGTGAGAGAGAGATATTTTCAATGTATTAAAAATCAATCTCACGGAATATTACTCAGCCATAAAAAAGCATGAGATCTTGTCATTTGCAGCAACACGGATGGACCTAGACAGCACTGAACCTAGTATAATAAGTCAGACAGAAGGACAAAACTACATATATGTGGAATCCAAACAATAGTACAAGTGAATCTCTGTGCAGAACAGAAACAGATTCACAGATAGAGAGAACAAACTTACCGTTACCCAAGGGGAAAGTGTAGGGGAGGGATCAATTAGGAGCTGGTGTTAGCGGGTAGGAACAACAGGATTTACGGTACAGCACCGAGAAGTATATTCAACGTCTCGTAATTACCTGTAAAGGAAAGGAACGATATATATGTGTATAGATACACATGTATTGAAAAGATAATCAGTTTACTGTACCCCTGAAAATAACACAATACTGTAAATCAACTAGACTTGTATTAAAATGCAAATTCAAAAAAAAAAAAAAAAAGAGGCCAAACGGACTGACGCAAGGGCAGAACCCTTGACAAATTAGGATTTGATGGTGCTGGGGGTTGGTGTCGCTAGGTGGGGTGCCAGTGGTGGGAGGAGGGCTTCAGGGGAGGGGGTGGTGCTTGTTGTTGGGGTGTTGGTGGTGATGGTGGTTTTAGTGGTGGGGGAGCGGGCGGGTGTTCGACAAATGTCTCGGCTGAGGGACGTAAAGTGAACACAGAGTGCACTCTGCCATGATATTGTGGCATTCCTCTTTGGAATTCCTCATGCAGGATAACGCTTTGGGGACACTCCTGGGGAGTGCAATGTAGCCCTCCCAGGGGTGGCAGCTTTTCGGTTCCTGGTTGAGCAAACACTGTGTAACTTTCAGAGTGTGGGGAGAGTGAGGCAGAGAGCGGGGAAGCGCGGTGAAACGTGAAGAGGTGGGGCGAGCGGGTGCCAGTGTAGGGTGTTCCTTCCAGTGAGCCGTGTGACCCCAGCGGGATCAGGGTAAGAAAGAGAAAAGGGACAAGGAAGGTGGGTGGGCGCGAGAGTGGCTGAGCCCGCAAGGTGTCAGTTCGCGGAGGCTTGGCTCTCGGGGTAAAGTTTTCGTCCCACGGAGGGTAGGGGGCGCCGGCGTGGGCAGGCCAGGAGAGGGAAGGTGCGGCGGTGGGCTGCGGGTGGGAGCATGCTGTGGTAGGACAGGTGCCTTGAGCGTGGGAGAGGGGAAGCCTAGCTCCGCTGTGGGCTGCGAGACCAAAAGGGGACTGGGTCGCTGCATGGGCCGGGAATCGAACCCGGGCCTCCCGCGTGGCAGGCGAGAATTCTACCACTGAACCACCCATGCACCGATGGCCGCCGCCGCCCGACGCCGCCCCAGCGGCGCTCGCCGCCAACCGCCAGACACTGGTGGCTCGCTGCTCGCCCACGGACACCCGCTCCACGTGAGCAGGAGGCGGTGAGTGACCTGAAGGAGAGGCTCCGGGGGAACGGGGAGGACCCCCAGGGCGCGGCGCGGCGCGGTCGGAGGGAAGGAGGGACGCAGGGACGGAGGCGGACTCGGCCCAACCTGCGCTTCCGAATCTGCCGTCCAGGGCCGCCGCCAGACTGTCAGTGTCGCCGGAGGAAGCCAGGAACCGGACCCAGCCTGGCCTGCGCCCGGATTCCAGTCAGGGCAGGCGACGCGTGGCAGGTGCGGCTGAGCTCGGACGCTCCTCTCAGCGACCGCCGGCCCTGGCCCAAAGTCCCTCTGGCGCCTGGCTTTCTCGCTCGTGCCGGGCGTTGGCGGGCAGCAGGCTGGAGAGGGGATGGGAGCTCGGGCTGTGAGGAGACAGCGAGTGTGGGACATGGGCGCCTGGGAGCGCCGCCGCCGCCGCCGCCGCCGCCGCCGCCGCCGCCGCCGCCGCGCCAAAGACCAGCGGTGTCTGTGTCTGAGCCTGGCTTCTGCGCTCCTGCCGGCCGCTCTCCCGAAGGGTCCCGCTCCGGTGCGTTGGCTGTGAGGAGGAGCACTTTGGCAGAGTGGCTGCTGGCTCGTGGACAGCCGTCTGAGGGAGCGCGCCGGGGTGTGGCTGGGTCCGGCCGGGGCAGCGGCTTCTCGCGTGAACATGCGCTGTGGCGCCAAGGGGGGGTGGTGAAAGAAGTGCCGCGAAGGCCTGCACTGCGAAGGCGAGGAGGGCGTGTGTCCTGAACGCCAGTTTCCAGAGGGTTCCCCCTGGGCTGTTTCTGTGAGGCCGGCGCACAGGACTGAGCAGGAAGAGCGGCTGTGGCTGAGGAGGTCCTGCGTGGGAGAGGCGTCGTGTGGGTGTCGCGTCGAGGGGGCCGGAGTCTGGGGAGCTGGCAAGAGTGCGAGGCAGGAGCGGAGTGTGAGGCGGTAGGGTGTTGTCCAGGCCTGGGACGGGCCGGGTGCAGCATTTGTTGGGCGGGCCAAAAAAGGCTGGCTTGTCAGGAGTGGGATTCGAACCCACGCCTCCAGGGGAGACTGCGACCTGAACGCAGCGCCTTAGACCGCTCGGCCATCCTGACGGCGGGCCTGGGCGCGTCGCCGCTCGGCTGGCTGGGACCCGACGCCGACGCGGACACCGATGCCCTTGGCCCGACGCGGTGCTCTGCGCCAGCGGGCGGCCGTCCGGGCCAACGGGGGAGCGAGGCCAGCCGGCGCGCCCGGCTCGCCGCCGCCGCCCCCTCGCCCACCCCTGGCCCGGGACCCAGCCGGGCCGCGTCCGGCCAGCTTCTGCCGCCGGCCGCGCCCACCCCTCCGCCTCTTCTCCCGGGACGTGGCACGGCGAGCGCCCACCTCCTCCTCACAGCCTTGCTTGCGCTCTCCGGCCCCCTCGGGCCCCTCCTCCCGGCGCGATCCTGGCGTCGGGGGCTATAGGCGGCGCGCACTGGGAGTTTCCAGCGCCACGCGGATCCGGGTCCCTGGCGGGGTCCCGGGCTGCCTCCTTGGATGACGCGTTTGGTGTGGTGTCGGGTCGGGTCGGGCACGTGGCGGGCGCCCGTGGTGGGCGGGGGTCCGAGGACGGGGTGGGGGAGGGGTGTGGGTAGGCGTCTGCAGGCAGCCGGAGAGCGGTCGGGCGCCCAGGAGGCCGCCGCCGTCCTCGTTAGTATAGTGGTGAGTATCCCCGCCTGTCACGCGGGAGACCGGGGTTCGATTCCCCGACGGGGAGGCAACACGCCCCTTTTTGGTGGCTGGCGCCGCTCTCTGTCCAGCCGCCTGGCCCCAAGGGCCCTTCTTCTCGTCCCTCCGCCCTCCAGCGGGGCCTGCCCACCCTCAACCGCCTCCAGCCCTCCACCCCTGCAACCCCTTGCCCGTCCTCCTCGCCGGGCGCTCGGGCGCTCGGGCGCCACGGCCGAGCGAGGGCCTCCTGTCGACCCCACAAGCGCCCGACGACATTGCGGCCCGCCCACAGTGGCTGCCGCAGTGGGCTCCTTGCGACGCGACGCACACCTGCACAGCTTCACGGCTGCCGGGGCGGGTGTGGGGCGGATGAGTCCCGTCTCCTTTCGGTGCGGGGGAGTGGCCTCGCCCAACACCCGTTGGAGAAGGGCTTTGGCGAGCCGGGAACCAGAGGTCGTGTGCCCGGGGAGGGAGGCGGGCCGCGGGCCGCGGCGTGCAGCCGAGGGCCCGGCAGCAGCAAGGCAGCGGCAGCGCGCACCCCCCCACCTCACCCCCCCCCCCAGCCCCAGAAGCGGTCGGGCCGTGGGCGAGGGCAGCTGCGTAGGGCTGGCGCGGCTGAGGCGCCCGGGGAGACCGTCGGTGGCGCCTGAGGCAGCGCAGAGCTGCTGGCGGACGGGGCGTCGGGGCAGGGCCGCGCCCGGCCGCCGCAGGGGCAGCGGCAGCGGCGGCGAGACTGCGCTCCGGCGAGCCCGGGGCCGGCGTGTCGGGGCGGCCCGGGCTGTGCGGCGTTGGTGGTATAGTGGTGAGCATAGCTGCCTTCCAAGCAGTTGACCCGGGTTCGATTCCCGGCCAACGCAGCGGGCCCATCTTTTGCCGAGCTCCACGGCCGGCCCTCCTTCCCTGGGCCCGTGAGGGAGAACTGGAAGCTGGGCGCAGAAAAGAGGGAGCTAGGTGGCCTGCGGCTTCTCGCGCGTGTGCGAGGAGGAGGCGCGCAGTGTTTTGAGGGTGCCAGCAAGCAGGAAGAACGCTAGGGCACGTGGCTTGCCGGGGGCGGAGGGCGGCTGGACGTGGAAAGGCCGGGCCTTGGCGCCAAGGCAGCGCCCAGTGGCTGGGTCGAGCAGAGGCGGGCCAGACGCGGAGCCCGACGCTCCCTGGTGGTCTAGTGGTTAGGATTCGGCGCTCTCACCGCCGCGGCCCGGGTTCGATTCCCGGTCAGGGAAGCATTTCTTCTTCCTCGCCGCCTACCAACCTCCCCAGCGCGTCCACAAACACTCCGCCCCCACCCCACCACCACCTCCCTTTTAGCCCACGCGCCAAGCCAACTCGTCCGCTCCTTCTCCCCCTCCTCGTGACCTCCGCGCCCCGACAAGAGCCACCCGGTACCCTCCACCTGCAGCCCCAGGCCCTGGCGTGCAACCTCCACCCTCGTGCCCCGCCAAACCTTTTGGCCTCGCGCGCCCACCCACTCGAGGCCTTCGGCGTCCCACCCACTCGAGGCCTTCGGCGTCCCACCCACTCGAGGCCTTCGGCGACTCCTCCTGCTCCGACGCTTGCCCCAGCCCCAAACACGACTGGCCGGCGCAGCCGTGGTCACGAGCGTGCTTGGACTGTCAAGCGGCACTACTTCTGCCACCACAATCCTCGCGGCTGACAAGCCACCCTCTCTTCCCAGCTCAGGCGGTGGTGCTGCTGCTTGTGCTGGTGGTGCTGGTGGTGCTGGTGACCGTGGTGGACAGGGTGCCGGCGATGGCGCTGCAGGTTGTGCCGGCGGCGACGGTGGTGGTGGTTGGCGGCATCACTGGTGGCCGCGTCGACGGAAAGCGGAAGGCGCGGGAGAGGGCCCTCCATCTCCAAGTTGGGCCACTTGCCGGGACTGGCCGTCCCTTACGTCTCCTTTCAAGCCAGCGACCAGCCTCGATGGCTTACCTGCTGCGTGCCAGGTCCTGGACTGCCCTCGAAGCCCGTGGGCCTGTCGTTGGGCTTCAAGGACGCGGTGGTCTTGAACCGCGCAGGGGAGCAGACAGGCTGCCGGGAGGCGGAGGTGTGAAAAGGCATCTGGCCACGTGCTTGTAGTTGGACGAAAGGGCAGTGGAGGTGAGAAAGCAGGCAGAAACCGGATGCCGCCCGGGAAACCTTAGCTATGCAAGTGGGAGGGTGTGGAGACAGATGCGTGGCAGGGTGCACTACCAGCCAACATGGTATTCGGATTGCATTCCCGGTACTCTCAGTCCTGTCACAGAGAGGCAAGAATGTTACCGACGGTACCTCCCCCTCCACTACCAGCAAACACACACACACACACACACACACACACACGAGTCACACACACACACACACGCACCCCTCACCTAGCTCTGACTTCTAATATTCCCCATTCCCACGTTACGATCTATTATTGGATGGACTCCATCCCTCTCTCCAGCCTGTCTTCACCTTTCCTATGGATTCTGGCCATGGTAAATCACAGGCCAGGCTTGGGAGCGTCTGTCAGCAAAGGGTGTGGTGTGCGGTTCACAGCTTGTTTCCTTCAGAGGCAGAGTGGACAGCCGATGAGCTGCAGCATTTGGCGGCGGCAGTAGAGTCGCTGGATTTAGACCAAGCCGGTTGCCCTGTGGAAGGGAGCCCCTGTCGGCATATGGGTGCATTCCATCACCGCAGGCGCTTTCGTCACCGCCCTTGTGGGTGTGTTCGGGGTGAGTGTGGGTGGGTGAGAGTACGGGGTGAAGGTGTTTGTTGCCGTGGTTGGGGGCCACCCCACGAGGGTTAGGGAACGGAGCCAGACGACCCCATAGAGAAGGGCCAGCCTTGAGCCTCGGGTTGGGAGGTGGCAGGACGAGTCCAGGGCACTGGGTGGAGCGCAGGTGCGAAGGAGAGGTGTGGGGCTTGCGGGGAACTGGCTAGGAGAGTAGTTGGCCACTCAGGCAGGGGCTCTGCCGAAGCTTGGGCCCGCGGTTGCCCTTGGCCCCCCAATTGCGTGCGGTGTGCGGGTGGGACCGATGTAGGGAAGAGGGTGGCCATGGAGTAGGAGTGGGTCTGAGGAGCCCGTGGGAGGCCAGGAGTGGTGGAAGTGAGTCTTCTGCACAGGATGCGTGAGAGAGGGGCTGGGGTACTAGGGGCTGGTGGCGGGTAGAGGGGAGCGAGCCTGGAGTCTTCGACGTAGGGCAGATAGCAAGCGGGGGGGGGGTGGCAGAGGCGGGTGAGTGGGCTGTGGTACGAGGACGATGGTGGGAGAGGACCCCAGCGGGGCGGTGGGTGAGAGGGCGAGACAGGTGGCCTGTGCTTTGAGGTGGTCAGGCTAACCAGTGGGCTGGGGCTGGGGCAGCAGGGTAGGAAACAGGCAAGGGAAGGACAGAAACAAGAGTAGGAGACTGGGGCTAGGCGAGGTCTAAATTGAGTGGGGCATTCTACAGCCCCAGAGACACAGATAATCTCTCAACAGGAAACACTTTCAATCCGTCAAGTCTCAGGTAGGTGTGTGTGTGTGTGTGTGTGTGTGTGTGTGTGTGTCTGTGTGTGTGTGTCTGTGTGTTTCTGTGTGTGTGTGGCAGGGTGTGTGGCGGGGTTTGGAGCTGAGGGGATGTGGGTTGGGGAGAGTGGCAGGTGAGGATGGAGTCGAGATGTAAAGAGGCCACAAAGGAGAGCTACTACATGATCCAGCAACCCCACTGCAGGCTATACATGTGGGAAGGATGCAACCTCCTCTTCGAGAAGATACAAGCACCGCCCCCCTCGTCCACGTTCCTAGCAGCACTGTTTGCAATAGCTGAGACCCAGAATGAACCCAAGGGCCCATGAGTGGACGATGGACCTAAAAAGATGCGTTGCATAAATATACCGTAGAATATTACTCAGCCATAAAGAAGGATGACATATTGTCATTTGAGGCCACATGGATGGATCTAGAGTCCATCAAACTACGTGAAGGAAGTCAGACTGAGAAAGATAAATGTTATATAATATCACTTCCGGGTGGAATCTAAAACATAATAGACATGAATCTGTGGACAAAACAGAAACACACTCCACGGACATCGAAAACCAACTGACGGTTATGCGAGGGGAAAGGGAAGGGTGGAGGGATCAGTTAGGAGTGTGGGATTAACAGATACACGCTACTGTGTATAAAATAGAGAAGCAACACGGACCTGCTGAATAACACAGGCAGCGATCTTCAATATCCTGGAATACCCTATGAAGGAAACTAATCTGAAAATACAATATACATACAAACCGAACCACTGTGTTGTACACCCGACCTAATACAGGAGCGGAAATCAACTACACTTCAACGACAACGACAACAACAATGAAGGCACCAAAGGAGAGCTACCATATGATCCAGCAACCCCACTGCTGGGTACGTACGTGGGAAAGATGAAACCTCTACTTCGAAAAGATGCAGGCACCGCCCCCCTCCTCCAGGACCTTCCTAGCAGCACTATTTGCAATAGCCGAGACCCAGAATGAACCCAAGGGCCCATGAGCGGACGGTGGACTTAAGAAGATGCGCTGTATAAACCTACCATAGCATATTACTCAGCCACAAAGAAGGATGAAATATTGTCATTCGCTGCCACATGAATGGACCTAGAGTCTATCACACTATGTGAAGTAAGTCAGATATGGAGCAAGATAAATATTATATGATATCCACTTCCAGGTGGAATCTAAAACGTAATAGACATCTGTCTATGTACAAAACAGAAACACACTCCGCAGACATCGATAACCAACTGACGGTTACGCATGGGGAAAGGGAAGAGTGGAGGGATCAGTTAGGAGTATGGGGTTAACAGAAACACGCTACTGCGTATAAAATAGAGAAGCAACACGGACTTGCTGAATAACACAGGGAACGATCTTCAATGTCCTGGAATACCCTATAATGGAAAATAATCTGAAACTACAGTATACATACTAAACCGAATCACTTTGCTGTATACTTGAAACTAATACGGTCTCAGAAATCGACTACACTTCAACGACAACGAAAACAACAATGAAGGCACCAATGGAGAGTTACCATATGATCCAGCCGTCCCCCTCCTGAGTATGTATGCGGAAAACACAAAACCTCTAATTGGGAAAGATTCATACACCTCAGTGTTCATAGCAGCACTGTGGACCATAGCCATGACAGGGGAAAAAATCTCAGGTGTCAATCCGTGGATGATTGGCTTAAGGAAATATGAGATATAGATAGGTAGGTAGCTAGCTAGCTAGCTAGCTAGATGGATAGATAGAGATCGATAGATACACAAATAGATAAGAGAGAGAAAAATAGAGTGAGAGAGAGATATTTTCAATGTATTAAAAATCAATCTCACGGAATATTACTCAGCCATAAAAAAGCATGAGATCTTGTCATTTGCAGCAACACGGATGGACCTAGACAGCACTGAACCTAGTATAATAAGTCAGACAGAAGGACAAAACTACATATATGTGGAATCCAAACAATAGTACAAGTGAATCTCTGTGCAGAACAGAAACAGATTCACAGATAGAGAGAACAAACTTACCGTTACCCAAGGGGAAAGTGTAGGGGAGGGATCAATTAGGAGCTGGTGTTAGCGGGTAGGAACAACAGGATTTACGGTACAGCACCGAGAAGTATATTCAACGTCTCGTAATTACCTGTAAAGGAAAGGAACGATATATATGTGTATAGATACACATGTATTGAAAAGATAATCAGTTTACTGTACCCCTGAAAATAACACAATACTGTAAATCAACTAGACTTGTATTAAAATGCAAATTCAAAAAAAAAAAAAAAAGAGG